>NW_019170060.1:0-205468 GCF_001792695.1 Aspergillus bombycis
TGGAAATTGACAGATTCGTGGGTAGGGATCAGAACGGGTCGAGAGCCAATGGTGACATCACGATATCACCGGAGTAGTAGTTTAATTTACCCCAGATAAGACCGTCAAGCATGAGACCCAAGCAATGTGGAAGAGGGTCAGATTCATTGCGAGCGCTTATCACCTCCTCTTGACAGCCATTAAATTGTTATCATTGTCATCCACGAGGGTGTTGGCCTCCTTAGCGCCATTTCGGGTATCAGCGGACGGGAAAAGGACGCGTTATCGCTCGTCCCCAATTCGGCGCTGATTGACATGCGCTGATGGAAGATCGGGGCTTTCTTGCGTGAGCGGTGCATAGGCTTATCCTGACCGGCAGACGGTTGCCTTGAGTCTGTCATTCTTCGACCTGACCGCGTATCAGACATTGATTTTCACACAACATGATCGATGGGTACACCAAAGAAAGAGGACATCCGTTCCACTCCATCCAAGACGTATGTTTTCGAAAAAGCGATATGGAAAAAAAAAGGAAGAAAGAAAAGGAAAAGCCTGGGAGGCTACCCAGGCTTGATCTCCACTTTCCTTTGCAGGAAGCCAGATCTAAATGTTCTGGGGACAGAAACTATACGGGCATCCATGATGTCTGCATGCGAAGTCACTCCGCACATATCGTCTCTTTGCACACGCAAACAGCTAGCTGTGGGGAAGAGAATGGAAAACGGGAAGAATATGTAGACTTGAGTTGATGGCTGTCATCGCCAGCTCCAGTCGCATCCGCCCCAAGCCTTTTACCATGCGGTAAAGAGTACTTCGTCTTCGCCTTGATCATCGATTTGAATGGGAATCATGAGAGATGGATCTCACGAGAGTCAGCCATTCTGGGGAATGGTAGAAGATTCACTTCTGAACACTCCTTAGCTTCCATGAATGCGGTAATTACTATCTGAATTTATGGTGAAACGGATTTCTGCCGAGAAAATCCTCCAAGCTCAGCGCTGTGCGGAGTTAGTTGCGTTTCCTAGGATTGAGCCTGTCGCACAAGCCCAAGGCAGGGAACACGTCTACGGCTCTACTCAGACATCATCCTAACTTCTACCAATATTGAGTAACAGAGCGACACGTCATCTACCGGGCATTCAACCTGTCCAGAGGCTCGAAGGTGTGGTCGATGCCTTTTGACTTGTCCTGCCGAGTGCCGATGAACTCAACTTAGCCTCCCTTAAAGACGCCATCATGTCGTCAAGTATGTCTAAATGAACGATTAAGGGCACGGCAGATTGATACTAAATGCACGTAGCCTAGGGATCCTTGGGTCGGCGCAGGGAGCAGTTTTCTGACAGGCTTTTCAGTGCTGCTGAGTGACAGCGATATTCCAGCTGATCGGAGTGGTACGGCTACCAGGAATGGATCAAGAGGGGTGTCATCGGCGGGTGGTTGTTTAGTTTGAATGTGGGATAACGACGAGGGAAAAGGGGTGTTGAGATTGGGATTGGACAGCTTGAAAGGACGTGACGATAATCCGTTTGAAAGGAAAGAAACAGGCAAGCTCCACACATATTAGTACCCGATTACAGAGCCATATATATGTTGTCTCCAATGTGACGTGCTCATTGTAAATTCTTTGAGGTGGTTCAATAGAATAGTTTGTGTAGAGTAACGGCCGGTAGGGGCACAGGTTCCCGTTGGATTGCTTTTGCCGGGTAGCAACATGGAGGAACAACTCTCTGCATTGGTCCACCGACTGTGTGCAAATGAAGACAATCGGAAGCTAAGTCACAGTTGACGTAGACAGGGACAAGCGGATATATTGAGTGACGTGGGAGTAACATCACAAAGTATGCCACAAAAGAAATACAGAGCTACGCCGTGCGACTACGTAGGCCGCATCAGATATTTCCGGCGTAGTAGAGTAAGGCCAAGAGGTTCAAGCGTTCCACCAGAGAGTCTCTGATAGAGCTACCGAAGCTTTCGCTAGCTTGGAGGCCCTGGGGTGGTAAGCATACAAATGAGTATGCAGTCGACGCCATCCCGTCAACTACGGATGAAATCTAGCCAATAGTATGGGCGAGGAATCGGGAGGTACTTCCGATACCAAGTCGGAAGGATCGCATTGTCTCGTGTGTCAATCTAAAGCTCGTTGGTATATTAAACATGTGGATTCAATGCACCTGATGTTGGGCTCGAGCCCCTTTCCTCTGCTAATCGTTGCCCGGCTAGGCATCCGTGTGACTGGTATGATGATTTTTTTTTTTCTTTTTGGGTTGAATGGAACTTAAAGAGCCTAACATGAGTGACCGTCGTAGTTGAAGTGCTGGTTGTTGGCAATGGGCCCATTGTTGCAGGTGAAAAGAAAGAGAGAGAGAGAGAGGTAGAGAGTAAAGCGATGGTGTGAGCCGTGACCAAACTCCGCACACGTGCGGGCCGAAAGAGAAAAAGTGGAGAGCAAATGATTGCCGACTCTTGTTGACTCCAGACTTTCTGGTTCAATACCCCAGATTCTTTATACCGTCTCGGTTGAATCACGCCAGATAAGATCGTTGTTATATTATATTAATTATTTCAGCCACCGTCCTACTCATGTGAACTATCGGCAACCGTCTCAAGATTCTCCTTCACGCAGGAATTCTGAACATGATGTTAGCCGAAGGGCTTATCCCGGTTAACCGAGCCCAGTCCGTCGGAGTCTATTCAGCGTCAGGACCAATGGATCTCCCGACTGGAGTTATTACCAGAGGGACTCGGTTCCTCCTTCGGCGGCGTTAGCGACGAGCCAAGATTCCGAACGGGATACGAGTTGTGACGTCGTAGGCCTACGAAAAGGTCTCCGAGACGGTGACGCAGGAAGAAGTATGAGCCCCCTGGGAAAACCGGCCAAATTAATTCCAAGTCTCGTCATGCCATCCATTTGTGATTCAGGACGCATCGTCTGTCTCGGTTAAATGCCCATTCATCCGAAGTCGCAGCTCACCAACAGGGAAAATCTCCGTTTGGAATCAACCGAGTGGATGAGTCCCTGGAAGACTCCCCACATCATGACGCCGTTGATTTGTCGAATCCCCATTTTCTCCATAGCACTCCGTGGGCGTCCCCCGGACCTCCACATTCCCTGGACGGTTGATCCCTTCTCCTTACGGGTCGCCCGCCGGTCCAATGTCTCGCGCGTTCGAGCCATACCACATCCTATGCAGTCGCTCTTATATAAAGCTTCGCCAGGGTTCTCCGGGTCAAGCCCTTTCGGACGAACCCAACGTGGCCGTTAATTCTGGGGTTTAGTTACTGGCCAAGATGTATCGGATTACAAACATATATGGTATGCCAGGATCACTTTCAGCGACTGTCAACGCGAGATAACTGACGGTCATAGTGCTCGCCGCATTTGGCACCATTGGCGGTGCCCTTTTCGGTTTCGATGTCAGGTAAAGAAGCATTGCGATATTACTATCTCCCCGAGCTGATTCTGATTCGGCACAATAGTTCTATGAGTGCCTGGATTGGCACGAAGCAGTATCTCGACTATTTCAACAGCCCTGACTCTAACTTACAAGGTGGTGTATGTATCATCCCCTCCCACGCTGGTCGGCCTGATCGCGACAACTGACTCCCGGCCGCTTAGATCACTGCTTCCATGTCCGCGGGCTCCTTCGCTGGTGCCATCGCTGCTGGTTGGATCTCTGATATCGTGGGTCGTCGCATGTCCCTCATGATTGCGAGTGTGATTTGGATTATTGGCGCCGTTCTTCAGCTTAGCGCACAGAATGTCGCACATCTGGTCGCTGGACGTGTCGTCAGCGGTCTCTCTGGTCCGTACCGATGATAGCCCATCTAGCATCTTCTCAGACTAACCAACTTCGATAGTCGGTATCACTTCCTCACAGGTCTGTGTGTATCTGGCAGAATTGGCTCCCGCTCGTATCCGTGGTCGCATCGTCGGTATCCAGCAATGGGCCATCGAATGGGGTATTCTGATCATGTACTTGATCTCCTACGGTTGCGGAAAGGGTATCGCCGGCCCAGCCTCGTTCCGCGTCGCTTGGGGCATCCAAGCTGTCCCGGGTCTTATCTTGCTGTTGGCCCTCCCGTTTTTCCCGGAGTCGCCCCGTTGGCTGGCTGGTAAGGAACGGTGGGAAGAGAGTCTGGACACGCTGGCGATGCTGCACGGTAACGGCGATCGCAACGACCCCGTCGTGCAGGTCGAATGGGAGGAAGTGCAGGAGGCTGTGCGTATCGCCCATGAAGCCAAGGATGTGACATTTCTCGCTTTGTTTGGGCCCAATATGTGGATGCGCACCATGTGCGGTGTCAGCGTGCAGGTGTGGCAGCAGCTGCTCGGTGGTAACGTTGCTATGTACTATGTTGTCTACATCTTCAGTATGGCTGGCATGGTGAGTCCAATAGCTTCCCGCGACCTAACGAATGTTTCTGGCTAACGCGCTCTTCCAGGACAATAACGCCACTTTATATTCCTCCGCGATCCAATACGTGATTTTCCTTGTGACAACCGGTGTCATTCTCCCATACATCGACCGCATTGGCCGCCGCTTTCTCCTGTTATCGGGTGCCGTCGCCTGCATGATACTGCATTATGCTATTGCCGGTGTCATGGCCAGCTATGGTAATCCGGTCGATGAGATCGATGGTAACAAGAATCTGCGATGGGAGATCAAGGGAGCTCCCGGCAAGGCGGTCATTTCCCTCTCGTACATCTTTGTCGGCGTGTACGGCCTCACCTGGGTATGTTTCACCTTCTCATAACGGGTGTCTGAGTCATTACTGACAGGAATACAGGCCCCTACCGCCTGGATTTACGCCTCTGAAGTGTTCCCCCTGAAGTACCGTGCGAAGGGTGTCGGTCTTTCTGCCGCGGGCAATTGGATCTTCAACTTCGCCCTGGCCTACTTCGTCGCTCCCGCCTTCACCAATATCAAGTGGAAGACATACATCATCTTCGGTGTGTTCTGCACGGTGATGACATTCCATGTGTTCTTCCTGTACCCAGAGACGGCGCGTCGGTCCCTTGAAGAAATTGATGTGATGTTCGAGTCGAACGTGAAGCCGTGGCAGTCGAACAAACTCCAGGATAAGTTTGGAGAGGAGATTGCGCGGCGCCAGCAGAGTGTGTCGGAAGAAAAGGCCGCAGATGCATCCCACCAGGAGGTTGCCTAGAGCAGGATCATTTATAGAATCTGAATGTAGTTGCTGATGAACTCCCAATCTATTAATTGTGTTTGGTCAGATTGTCAAAGTAAAGGACAGCGTGATGCTGCATCGAGGGCTATTCTTGCAAACCGCAATGAGCAAACATAGAAGGCTAGCCAGATGCATTAAATTCAAGTGGACGCCTTCTATCTAGCCCTAAAAGCTTAATCTAACATCTTCGCTGCCGAAAGATCAGGATCTCTGGTATCGGGCGAACCTCTGCTCGTCTCACCTTCCCGGATTGCCCGGCCGAGTTTTATTCGTTAGTGTAGGATGGTAACGGTTCTCCGGCTGCCCCCCCAGATTTGACATAGATCGGACTTCTTTCCGATACTCCTCCTAGGTAGTAACGGAGCAAAACTGGACTTCTAGAAGGATTGGATAACAGTATCTCACATGTGCAGAACAGCTATCACTATCTGCGAACCTCTCGGCCCGAGGAGGAGCCAGTACTGTACAACGGTACTTATAAGTCATGGCTAAATTTAGTTTAAGAGAAGATGATTAGTATAAAAAACAGGGCCTCACATGCGGTACCCACACGCAGCACGACCGCCAATTAGCGGCGCTTATCGCCGGGGAAAGCGCAAACCCTAATGCCAATGTCATAGGGCGTAGGGTGTGCCTTCCCAGTGCCTCGGCTGTAGGGAAATATGGCGCTTTTTCTCTCCAACCATTTGGGATAGCGTCCACAACAAGGGTATGGGATTCACCATGAATGTCCTTGCGTGGAGAAATAACGCCAGGAGAGTTACGTCCCTTGCGACCAGAAACACTGTTCTCAGAGCCCAACCATTCGTGCGAACCATGTCGCAGTTTCGGGTGGTCGAGCACACGGTCCGAGCCCAACATATCCGAGACCGATTCGGCGCGACGGAACCAGGCCAAGCGAACAAGCTACGTCTGGCGGTAAAACAATACATCCCGAAATCGAACGAAAAGCCATCTCCGGGCGATGTCACGATTATTGGTGCGCACGCGAACGGGTTTCCCAAGGTAACAGATCGCCGATCGCGCGAACGTACCTAGGAACCGCAAGTTGACCATGCTAGGAACTGTACGAGCCATTATGGGATGACCTGGAACAGCGAATGAGGTCCATGGGCAGGAATATTCGCAGCATATGGATCGCAGATGTTGCTCACCAAGGCCAGAGTAGTGTCTTGAACGAGAGAATTCTTGGCAATGATCGTGCGTGTCGTCCTGTCTTGCCAACGTAGAGGGTCACTCTACTGACTCTTCTTCAGCTAGCTGGGATGATCACGCGAGAGATCTCCTCTTTTTGATTAATCAGTATCAAGATGAGATGCCCCATCCTATCATCGGAGTCGGACATAGCATGGGTGGCATGCACCTGTATGTGTAACCGCTATATATACCTATGTGCTCGGAGCTCTAATATCATGCGACTTTTAGCGCCAATTTAGCATTGCTGCACCCATCGCTCTTCCAGGCTCTTGTTTTGATCGATCCCGTCATTCAGACCGAGAACCCCAGCAAGGACTATGCGCCTGCCTCGAGCTACAGACGCGACATATGGCCCACAAAGCAAGACGCCATACAAAGGTTTCAAAGCAACAGGGTATATCAAAAATGGGACCCACGTGTGCTGGAAAAATTCGTGGAATATGGACTTCGTGAAGGGCCGACCGAGATATATCCGGAGCCTAGTGAACTCGGCCCACGACCAGTGACATTGACCACCCCCAAAGCCCAGGAAGTATTTACGTTTCTGCGACCCACGTACGAAGGAGGAAGAGTAGATCTTGAGCAAGGTGAATGGCAAAACGACATGCATCCGGACGATTTAGAGGAGAGCTATCCGTTTTACCGACCAGAACCGGCGCAGCTTTTCCGTCGTTTGGGCGAGATGAAACCCAGCGTTCTGTACGTCTTTGGAGAAAGTTCCGAATTATCGTCACCCGCCGCTCGTCAGGCCAAGATGGACGTCACAGGTACTGGTGTTGGTGGAAATGGTGGCGTTAGTCGGCAACGAGTGAAGGAGGTGACGCTGCCAACAGGACATTTAATTCCAATGGAACGAGTTATGGATTGCGCCAATGCGATTGCTACATTTAGCGATGCTGAACTGTCTAGATGGAACGCCGAGCGCCAGAAGCACCTTCAGAGGTGGAATGATATACCGCGTCGCAACAAGATCACGGTCGATGACAAATGGAAACAGCATATCGGCACATTATCGAGGAAGCCCAAACTCTGAGATAGGGTCAAGCTTGCTTACCGTGGCGAAGGCTATAGAGTAGATGTATTGATTGACTGGAGGCTGTGAGAAGGTCCTTATGCTATTTCATTATCGAAAGCCTCGATGGTTTGAATGTCCCAATTATAGATAGAAATTAGATTGCCGAATCAACGGACGATTATCTATACTAAGCACTGCCAGGATCTAGATCATTGGTAAACGTAGTCTCATTGCGTACGTGGTCATTCCCTGCATAGGATTAGCCTCACGACTAGCTGTGGAGTATACACGAGAGAACCAATAGGACCCAATACAGAGTGCAATGTTGATATGAGATTCTGATCCACCACACCGTTTAGCTCTCAACTAGACTCCCCAAATGATGGTTTATTGGCTCTTGCCCTTGGGGGCTAAACTATCCGATCGTCGATATCTTCGGGACAGAAGCATTTAAGCTCGGCTGTATTCGACGACTTCCGTTCCCTTTTCCCTGTACCCTATATCGTTCGGAACCACCGTATCCTGAAGAAATATCCAAAATGTCACAGCCAACGCTCATCTTCGCCCCAGGAGCCTGGTACCCATCATCAGCGTTTGACCCACTCATCGCCAAACTGGCCCCACACGGCTACACCTGCCAAACCGTCTCCTTCCCTTCGATCCAACAGGCAACGGAAGTCAAAGACCTAACGGGCGATATCAGCGCCGTGCGGGCACTAGTTGAACCAGCCGTGAATGCCGGTCAAGAGGTGGTCATCATTTCGCACAGCTGGTCCGGCCTACCCGTAAACAGTGCGCTCGAGGGACTGAGCCGAGCCGAAAGACAAAAGGAGGGCAAAGAGGGCGGCGTGACGAAGCTGATTTTCATCTCGGCCTTCTTGCCGGAGATCGGAGAGAGCTTGATTGGGGCTTTTGGGGGCGTGCCGCCGGAGTGGTATGTGATGGACGTAAGTTTTCCTTTCCACGAGAATCCATTACTCTTTTAGTCCAGTAGAATGAGGCTGAGGCGTGTATAAAACAGGCCGAGAATGCGACAGTGACGGCGGATGATCCGTTCACGCTCTTCTTTCATGATGTCCCCGATGGGCGCGAGTGGGCGACAACGCTGCGCCCGCATGCGTGGGCGACCAAGAACTCGCCCGCGACGGGGACTGCCTATGTGGATATTCCTGCTACGTATCTTCTGTGTGAGGATGATCGCGCCATTCCGTTGTTTGTGCAGGAGTTAATGGTGGAGAAGGCGAGGGGGAAGGGGGCCAGCTTTGAGACGGAGAAGATTAAGACGGCTCATACACCGTGGTTAGTTGTTCCTGACCAGGTTGCGGCGTATATTAGGAAACACGCTGGGGAGGTGTAGTTATCGTTCATCACTATTGTATTTCCTACTACTCTCGTTGTTATAGATTTCCATGTTATTTACGTGAAGTGAGGCCAGGGATTGTTGAATGGTCCTAGGGGTAACTGATTCGTGGGGCTATGGTATATAGAAGACTTATGTATGCATTAATAGTTTCATGAATACTATAAAATCAATCAAGTCGCTCACAATCGCCGTCATAATGCATACATGATACAATACAAACAATATTATACCAGCTCACAGCACCTTCGCACTCCGGATGCCAACCTGCAATACCTCAAATCCCCACTGCTGCATCTTAAAGCCATCAAAGACGCCATGAGGATCCAAAAGGACCTTCGGACTCGCCATATGGCCAGCGATACGTTGCCATCGCACCTGGTCCTGGCGGAACTCCTCCCAATCGGTGTGGAGCACCAACGCACTACATCCGAAACACGCCGTTTCAATGGACTCGGTCACCGTCACCATTTCTGGATGACAGTCGTAGAGTCGCAGCGTGCTCTCGCTGCGGTCGGCTTGGACGTGCGGATCATAGATGTTGACGCGCACCCCATTGCTGGTCAATGTTCGTACCAAGCCCAATGCCGTCGTGGTCCGCGTATCCATCACGTTTCCCTTGGACACAAAGCCGAGAACCGCTACTCGTTTCTCTTTCACGTCTCCTAGTCGGGTGATCAAGCGTTTCACAACTCGATGCCTCTGGTATTCGTTCATTCGAAGGACCGCCATCCAGTAATCAACGACCTCCTGCAACCCCAACTCCCTCGCCAGATACACCAGACACAGCACGTCCGATTGCAGATTCGATCCGCCGAATCCTAGTCCCGATCGCTGACTCAATCCGAGAGTTTCCGAGACATAGTTGATATTGGCGTTGGTCGACTCGCAGAGAACGCTAAGGGAATTGAGACTGCTGATCTGCTGGGCGAGCAAAGCGTTGGCTGCTACCTTCCCGAGTTCCGATGACCATGCATCCATGGTCACGATGCGATCGTCCGGAACCCATGGGGAATATAATCGTTTCAGCGCCGTCAATGCCTTGGGCGACATATCTTCCGAGAAGACATGCCCGATGATCACGCGGGGTGGATATAGGAGGTCTCTGATAGCTGCACCAGGTACGAGGAAGTCGGGGTTGGAAAGAACATCGAAAGATGCCGATGGCGAGGCCGTCTCTTTCAACTACAACTGTTAGGGACACAACAAGTTACGATTCTATGAGACTTACGAGCTTCTTGAGCCGTGGTACAATGCCACACGGTGCGGTACTTTTCTGGACTATGATCTTGTGGCCTGTCGAAACCTGTGCGATCGCTTGGATGGCGACTTCCAAGCGGGACAGGTCTATATCGCTTTTGTCGCCGTTTATGATACTGGATGGTGCGTCTACACACAGGAAGACCATGTCCGCCGCCGCCACGGCTTCATGCATATGAGTCGAAAAGCTCACATTGGCGAGCTTCCGGCGTCGCGGTAATAGGGCGACGAGCTCCGCGTGGTTGGTACTATTACTTGAATCTTTTAGACAATCCTCATCCTGTGCGCCCTCTGGCTTTGGTGATGGCGACGGTGTCGGCAATGGCAGTGGCTCATTAGGCTCAAATAATAGATCTTCCAGTCCTGGCTCAAAGACAGGCGGCCGATCCGAATTCCACGCGGCAATGAGACGAGCATCACTATCCACGACAGAGAACTGAATGTGTGGGTTCTGCGACGCAAGCACCAGTGCCGTCAATCCACCTGGAGGAAACAGATTAGCGACCATACGAAATTAATCGGCACGAGCCATGATCCATACCCACATATCCCGCGCCTATCATGCAAGCTTTCCGAACATTCTCGACCTTCTCGCTTCTCAACTGCGGTAATTCTATCTCTTCCACGCTATCGGAATAGGTATGCCCTTTCACGACCACCCGCGGACTCTCGTCCTGCTCGATGGCCTTGTATCGCCGGCGCCGGAACAAAAACGTGAGCCCGGCGAGGACGAGCAAGATGGGGAGGAAGGGCATCATGGCCGGGAGAAATGGTGGAATCCCAAACAGCCGCCTGTCGTCATGGAGGACTTTGTATCATGTTGGGACCGAGAAGTGGGCACTTTTAGTGTCGTGTCGAATGGGTCCATCGATATCAAGTAGCGGTCAGTTCACCAGCCACCTCACCACTTCCTTTTTTTTTCCGATCGTGTTAGATTGTGCCACCATTTCCGACCGTGGTAAGTCCGACTGAATGATCAGACTGGGGAGGATCGTAACGCCATCCCACTGGTGCTTGGGTGGTTGTTGTGTCTGACTACGTGGCATGCGACTTGGCGCAGTGGATGCGCATTGGGTCTTAGCTATTGGGTACAAACGCGCGGACGTTCTTTATTTGGGATCTGCGACGCAGTAAGGGGACGTGTCTATACTCTGTTTGTCGTAGTGTCGGTGGATCCCAAATGTCAAGGTTGTGTCGTTCGTGTGGTGTCTCCATATGCCATGATTTTCGCTTTTGCGACCCAGAGAAGCTTGACCTAGTGGAGTTGGGTATAGCCTCAATATCTGGCAAAGATATATATAGCCACATCGTCCAAAAAAAATAATGTTTGTTTTGCTTCGTCACCAGGACTCCTTGTACATGTCAGATATTGACAGCTCTTTGAGTTTCTATTAGGGTCAACAGTGGAGCCCAATGCTTATGAACATCAAGCCAGTCACTTTTTGACATCGATCTTATTTGCGTTGAGCTCATGCAACCTAGTGTCACTTACCGTACTGACCTAATCTCGCATACTCATTGACCAATATATATTCAGCTCTTTGGACCCTTTTTTTCTATCATATCGCATTTACGACGGATTGTCGGAGTGATGCCCTCGGTGGTAGACCGCGAATTTTCTCGTCTTCTACTGATATCACCAACCCCCATGTGAGCAGTGTGTCAGAACAGGGCGCAGTCAAATGCCAAAGGTGAAACAAAGATTGGGAAATCGCGAAGGCGTTCGAGTTTCGCATTCGGGTTGGATGCAGGCAAAATGCCAGATATTGAGACCTACAGAAACCTAGTTTTATTGCCGCGACCCCGCCCCAAGCGGGGAGAAATCCAACAAGTGCCGCTCAGCAGGTCCAGAAACCCATACCGAGACCTATCTTTCCACGATCGCCCGCTTCTTGTCCTCTTTCGAGTGGTTTGCAGACGATCGTGATCGTTCTTTGTGCCGGGTGATTAGTTGCCTTCAGGCAGCGGACGTACGGATGAGGATTCCGTCTCGGACGCATGCTCCGGCCGTATAGCATATAAATAAGCGAGAGGAGAGCAAAGGACGCTTACAATTAGAATTCTCATTGCGCTTGGTACGATTTCACTTCGTTTACACCGCTCACATCAAACATTCAGCTATGCCTACCTCACGAACCATCTCCGTGGTCGGATGCCATGCCGAGGGTGAAGTCGGGGATGTGATAATCGGCGGGGTACTCGACGTCCCCGGAAAGACCATGTTCGAGAAGCGACAGCACTTCCTATACAAGCAAGATGAGGTAAGGTCTCTTCTCCTCAACGAGCCTCGAGGACGGCCAGGCAAGCATGTGAACCTGGTCCTTCCTCCCTGCGATCCCCGCGCTGATGTCGGGTTGTTAATTATGGAAAACGAAGAATATGCACCGATGTCGGGGTCCAACAGTATATGCACGGTCACAGTGCTCTTAGAAACCGGCATGATCGCTATGAAAGAGCCCGTGACGGAGCTTACGCTTGACACTGCGGCGGGGCTTGTCAAAGTGAGGGCTGAGTGCCAGGGCGGCAAATGCAGGAGCGTGGCCTTTGATAACGTCCCGTCATTCGTTTTCCAGCTTGATTACAAGATAGACGTTCCTGACCTGGGCACCGTATCAGTGGATATTGCCTACGGAGGCATGATGTATATACTCGTCGACGCGACATCCCTGGGTCTGAGAATCCGGAACGCCGAAGGTCCCAAGCTGGTCGAGGTTGGCGAGAAGATCAAGAAGGCGGTTGGCGCAGCCTACGCCCCGGCACATCCCGAGAACCCTGATATCTTTGGCTATAGCGTTCTCGAGTTTACTGAGCCTGTCGAAGACCTTCCGGACGGCAGCGGCAAGACGGCGATTAACACCGTTGTTACGTCTCCAGGCAGATTCGATAGAAGCCCTTGTGGCACGGGTACCTCGGCCCGTCTAGCCGTCTTACATGCTCGAGGACAGATTGCCGTAGGGGAGAAGTTTGTGCACCGGAGCATCTTGGGAACCCAGTTTATCACGCATATTAGGGGGACGACTAATGTTGCCAATTACCCGGCCGTGCTGCCAACTATCCAGGGTCGGGCGTGGATCACAGGTTATCAGACGGTCGTGCTAGACTCGGAGGATCCCTTCCCCCAGGGCTTTCGTGTTGGTGATCAATGGCACGGTATGATCTAGGTATGGTACTCAGTAACAGGTATTGAACTTTTTTTTTTCTCAGTGGTGCGTTTGGCTTTCTGAAGACAGGAATGCACGGAGGAATGGTCAACAGTGTTCCAATCAAGGCCCCATAGCTCCATAAAGAATTCAAATCCGGACTAAATATAGTTTTCATCTTCCCCTAGGTTAAGCGAGCAATCCGCCACATGACACTTTTTGGGTCGTGGGACCGACTCATTGCGAGATATTACCTTACGCGAAACAAACATGTTATTGCCGAATGGTTCTCCAAAGATGCATGCAGCAGGTGAGGTCACCGTTAAATTCGTACCACTGCCTGAGCGTCCAGAACTGGCATGGTCAGATCCTCAGCTCGAGCAACACACATACTGGTATGCTCATTTGCTGATGGTGATATTGGTTAGGATGGTGTTGGTACTACTCAGCTTTAATGTGGTTCCTAGCTTGCATGATACACAATGGTTGTGAGTGAGGAGTTATTCCTGGCTTATTTGTGAAAGAAAATCTACCTAGCCTCCACTATGATATATAAGACTTAGCCTGAGCTGTGCAGACGAAGCCCCCACTCTGATGAGAGGTTCCACGTATAAGCATGTAGTCAACTCAATTCTTTTGACAACATTCTCCATTGCGCCTTGGCAACTGGTGGTAGGTATTTTCGAGCCCAACATACATAGACATGGAGCATGCAGAGATATCCGGCCGGTACTAGAGGAGAGTCTGCGAATCAAATGCTAAGATAATCATGCATGAGCCTGGAATTCAATTGCGTCTGATCTCACATGACCCCGCCAACCCCTTCACCGACTGGAATTGATTTCTCCTCGCTCCGCACCCCAAACAAGATCAACCCTCATTCCCCCAAAACCCCCACCCAGCCCTACAATCTACACGGTAATCATCATAGCAATTCCGCTATAGCTAAAATGGCCGGGTCTCTGCCGCGCATCGCCTGCTTCCACGGTGGTGGGTCGAAGGGTGCCATCTACGAGGTTCAATGCTCCCAGCTGGCCGGGCTGCTCAAAAATGACTTTCAATTCGTTTACTTTGATGGGCCCTTCGAAAGCGGGCCAGGACCAGGCATTCTGCCCGCTTTCCGTGATTACAAGCCTTTCCGGTCATGGTTCAAGAAGGATGGATCGGAAGTCGAGCAGGGCGATGGGAGTGGGTACGACATTTCGGGGCGGGACGGTGTGGAGCGGGTGTGGAAATTGATGGAAGCGGCGGGGCCCGGTGGGGAATGGGTCGGCGTGATGGGATTCAGTCAGGGCACTCGCATCACCAGTGGGCTATTACTGGATCAGCAGCAGAGGACAGCGTTGGGGGAACTGGGCAGCACTCCGCAACTGAAATTTGGGGTGTTGTGTATGGGTGCTGGTGCACCCATGGTCTCGGAGATCGGTCATCGTATGCTCCTCTTTTCCTTTTGCTTTTTTGATGACCTGGATGGTGATATTGACCATTGGATTGTTACAGAGATGGCCACCATGGGATCGACCGACTTGATCAAGATACCCACGCTACATGTTCATGGACTGAAGGATATGTTTTTGGCATTGGGCAAGCAGCAACATGGGATGTATTATGAGTCAAATACAGCGAAGGTATATGAGGTTGATTATCACCACGCCATGCCTTGGTATAAGCATGAGGTTCAGCGATTGGCAGATCTGATCCGCGAGCTGTATAGAGACTCTAGTCGGAATTGAAGGGTTGGTTGGAACCTTACAGGCTGGGCCTTCGGGAGAAGTGCGAGTGGATACGGTATGTTGATGTTGATTGTCTGGTTACTATGGAACGGTCAATCAAGAGGCTTAGCCAGACTCTGAAACGCATTATAGACGGGCATTTGGTTGAATCGCCAGTTTTCTTATGTGGCAAGGTGGGTGTTCAAGGTAAACATAGTATAATGAAATCCAGTTGTCGGTAATTATGTTTGTGAGATTGGCCATCTCTACCTTCGGACTTGTTTCCGACGCGGTCTGGGCACCACTCGCAGTGTGTCAGCAGCAGCGACAAGGGCGGTGGATCCCTCACTATATTTGTGTGAGCACCGTGCGAGCGTGGACCAAGCCTTCCTCTGCCGCTATGTCATAGACAGCCCTCATTCTACCTCCCATTACTGAGACGATAAGCCGTACAATGGACGACATGGCAAAGGACTTGCTAGACGCTGGGGTCCAAACGGCAGTTGAAACCAAGAGATGAAGAGTAACTGGATTCTTACATGTACACTCGCACTCGGATCTATGCAAAGCATATCTTTAGTTCTTCCTAGTTCGTACTTCCGACGTGGGAGATTTGTTGCGATGAAGTGGGCGACTTCTGCCTTTGAGCGGCACTTCGCCGAATCCAACATTCCACTCCTACTGGCAATTGCCCAAAGGAAGATCCAAAAGTGGAGGCAACCTGGTGTGGCTTATTCCACTGGCAACACTATCTACCTGCTATTGCCATAAGCGAACTGGGATTCACACAAACCGTCGCTGAAGACCTACCAAAAAGAGATTCTTCTAGGGCTTGTGAACTGGAAAGTATGACATGATGCTTTACTATTGATCCGCCATTGACAAACTCCCCGATTTTATTTGTTCGGAATTGGTTTGTAGTGTATCCTTATTGGGCGCTTAACCTTTTGTGTTGACCGTCTCAGAAATGGGCTGGCATATCAAGATGAGGGGCTTTCGCCTCGACCTCCGCAGCATCTCCGGCACATCCGAGATATCTCCTCTCACAAAGTTGTGGTGACCATTGCAACTCCCAGACTAATACAAAGACTAATTATCAGACGTCTAATAGACTATGACCCATGCATTACTGGGGAGTATTCGCGGTCTTCATCTCTCGTGACATTTGTAATAGCCCGTAGCCAGGTCCTTGCAGCTGAGCATCCAATAGGAAGAGAAAGAGGTTCGACCAGCATGCAAAAGGCTTGGTTTATCGGGTAGATCGGCACCGAGAAGTCTCTAGATGCGAGAATCATGGTGGTCAGAGCTATACTTACTACTAATATTAGGCGTGCCATAGATATGAACCTGTCCGACTAGAACCCATCAAACCGGTTGGATACCGTTCCCGTGATCTCATCTGAGGAGATCCAAGCATCCTTGAGAGATTTTCCGTGGGGTGGTCTTACTGAAATCCGACTACCTAATGATGAGAATTTTTCAACAGTCGTCGAGGTTACAGCGAGTGATTTTAAGCATCCGGGTGCGCCGGATAATGGCCACAGACCTGGTGATGGAGAGTGGAGCGCGTTCAGCCCTGACGGTTGCATCGCCGCTACTATGCCCGGTATTGGCGCTAGGGCTTCAGGGTCTGGCATTGGCACCCAGGGTCGTCCCCTGCGGGATTTGCTCATCGGTGGAGTCTCTGATCATCTCCAAACATACCTTTAGTCATTGAAGATGGCTCGACATGAAAGATTGTACCCTGATGAGCCGAATTCGCCGGGGGAGGCAAACTCGGCAGAGATGACACTACATTATAAAGGGCAACTCGCGCCTCTGGTAGGCCATAGCTGGTTTCCAACGCACTTCAATTCCCTTTCCCAGACCGCCTGTTGCTGTCCATTATCCCTGCATTGACGTTCACCATGTCTTCCTGGCTCCTTAAACTCGGCACTGCCTTTGCCCTGGCGCAGACCATCTCGCGCCCACATCTACATCAAGTCTACCCAACCACCAGCTGACAATTACGTCACGCACTGTACCGTCATCATCGATGAGGAGCTTTTTGGCTGCCAGGGAAGCTCCAACCCTTTCAAGAAGAAGTGTGGCAAGAATAAGGGTATCGAGACCAAGGAAATCTGTGAAACTGCCTCCGTCACCGTCAACTGGGACACCGGCGATCTGCAATTCAAGAATGATCACGGAGACCACGCCAACTGCACCCTGAGCACGACCAACCCGTGGGGCGAGTGCGATACCAGCGATGCGAACAAGTACCCCAAGATCGCGGATAACCACGCGGAAAGCCTCCTCAGTATCAGCAGTGCGCTATACGGGTTGGCACCCGTCGCCGCAGGACTATTGATCTAATGAGATTGACAAGGCCAGCTTGGCTCATAGCTTCGCCGCCTCCCCGCTCGATCTATAAAAGGGCTACACCGGACCTCCTCTTCCTCTCTGGTCGCGTAAGCCCGGTCGGATTTCCACTATTGACCTCTACGGATACGAGCGTGAGAGACATTCATGGGATGGCAACAATCTGGGTTAACGGGGATATACTTGGGAACATCTTATGTATTTATGGGAATACTTGTACTTTATACGACTCTTACACCAGCTGAACTCGATGTTTGGCCGAACCCCAATTCGTGCAGAGCCACGGGGGTTGCTAATAGAATTAATGACATTTGTTTATATGTGACTGTCGAGGCTAGCAGAGAGCGATCCCCATTAGCTTAGGAATGAACGATAATGCCAATCCCCACTGACTTAGATCATATTTGGAAGGTTGAGCTGGTTCCATGGTTGTGTTCTTCCATATATTCGCGATTCCCCGAACTTGACCCGAGCATAAACCGACCCACGCTAAGCCCAAGACGGTAGTACTAAGAGTGAACTCTGCTCGAGCTACATCGTCATGATACCCTGGTTGGGAGGGACTAAAGCGTAGTAGGCCATCCTAGCTCTCCACGTACGATTCCACTTTTATTTCTAATATACCGGTCTTTTACCCTGTCCAGGCTGGCTTAATTTGCACGGTTCCACCGCAGAACCAGGCCTTTGGTGCTCCGTAAGCTTAAGCATCAACTGTTAATTTATAATGTGTTGCTAGGACTGTTAGTTGGCGGCAGGTTATTACAAAGCAAGAGAGGATATAGTTATGTACGCAGTCATGGAATCAGCCCAACTCTAGTTCCATTCCTCGAACAAAGCGTCAAAGCCAGACCTTCCTCCCATGGCCCCGGATCCCGACTCTCTAGCCCGCAGAACTCTTGCACCATGCGGACAAGAACGTAGCTCACTTCGGTCAAGGCATAGCGCTGGCCAAGGCAGATCCGCGGCCCGCCATTGAACGGCAAGTATTCCCAGCGTGGCTGCAGTTTACCATCTTCCCAGCGCTCGGGGCGAAATTCTTCTGCATCTGGTCCGTAGAAGTCGGCGCGGCGATGCATAGCGTAGAGATCGTAGCAGACTAGGGTTCCTTTTGGGACAAAAACAGGCGAGAGGCTGTCTTCACCTCCGCCCAGTGGAAGTACCGTGTCTTGCATCGCTTCGCGTTGATTACGGGGCACCACAGGATGGAGGCGAAGGGCTGAGGGTTTTGAGGTTAGTGGGAGAAACGCGGGCAAAGGGGTAGGGAGCCATACATTCATTCACACAGCACTGAGCATACTTCAGCCCGCGAAGCTCCTCATACGTCGGTGGCCGATTCTGCAAGACATCCACTTCAGCACGCAGCTTCTTCCAAATCGCCGGATTCTTCGCTAGCATGAAGAACAGATTCCCGAGTAAACTGGCTGTTGTATCCCGCCCGGCTAGGAGCACACTTATCAACTCATCTACCATACGCCGCTTATCGGACGTGCGCGACGCCAGCTCATGCGAGAAAATATACTTCCGCTTCCTTTCTGTGGTTGTGGTCTCCTTACCTTCGTTCCTCACCTCAGCAGCATAGACAGCCTCGTCGACAAACTGCTGTACAAAGTCCCGGCAGATGCGATTACACTCGTCCGCCTTTCGATCACGGTACACCGCATTCAACGGACCCAGCATGCCCCGTACGGGAATCGCTTTCTGGGCATAGTGAAAGGCCTCTGCAAACGCGAGTTCCGACTGGCTTTTCTTCAATGCGCCAACAGACTGGCCGAACAAGAACTCCGTCGCGGAATCAATCGTATAGCGGAAGAATAGTGCCTGCAAGTCCACTGTGGTACCATCTCGCGGAAGCAACACCAAAAGATCCTGCATCAGGTTCTCTAACAGGCTTAGATCGGCTACCTGTTCACGGACAAAGCTCGGCCGGATCAGCGCGCGCGATGCGGCCCAGTGTTCGCCATCGGTGTTGAAGATGCCTTCTCCCAAGAGCGGTTTGAATGGCTCGAGACGGTGTCTCAGGCTATAGTCCTTGAAGTTCAGCGATAGAATTGTCTTGATGTTTTCAGGCTCGATCGTGACGATGGCACTTTGGTGCAGCTCCTGGACTCTGAAGGTGTTGCCATATACGCGAAAAACTCACAACCTCTCTCGAGAATCCGATGCTGCCTGATCGCGCGGATTGTCCCGGGGATTATATCCAGGCCCAGGAAAGGATCCTTGCTGGCAGATCTCGCGACTGGTTGACAGCCGTGGCGGCGTGCGAGCTGACGGCGTATAACGAACCGGTGGGTGTATACCCCTAGTATCGCCAGTAGGAGGATTGCAATCGTTGGATAGAACTCCATGGCCGCTACAATTCCTGGAAGAATGATGAAAAAGGGACAAGTGAATGTCTATCTTACTGGGCCGCATTTCAGGCAACCGTCTTAATATATGCTGAGATCAATAACCAATCACGTGGAAGCCCTAGCCAATTAAACCAACATTGAATGTAGAAATCGGAGTAGTAAGCACTTGAGGCTAACCTGCGAGGGGCGAAAAACATGTCAGCCTCGTATCTTGTTTCTATCGATGATTCTCGAGTGCTTTCTGGCCGCTGCTGGAGATACTGGTAGGGGCTTCTTTAGCCTGGCGTAATGTTGGCTTCTACTTGAATTATCGATTGTTGGAGTGAAGTAGGTGATTTCTTCTACTCTCGATTTGTCACCCAGCCCGTGGTAGCAAGTTGCTTTGAATCATCCTTGGTTCACTACCTGATAAGGATCTTAAGATAGGCCGTAGATGCCCGATGGCGAGGCCTCCCCAGCCTCTTAATATAGGTCTCATGATCTGTTGTTCCTATACCGCTAGATTGTGGAATAGCTGGATCGGTAGGAGTTTAATTTAAGTACTAGCTAGAATAGATTGAGATGGTTAGAACTGTCAAGACATTCAATATTCGTCTATTTGGGGAAGAAAAATTATTAGTTGACCATGTCTATATCTGCACCCTCTATGCTACTTCGAAGATCTGGGCAAGAAAATAAAAACTCATTATGGCGCCCGTGTTTCAACATTAAATCTCATTGTGACCGGCTTGCCGCGATTTATAGTCGGACAAGTCCCCGAGGAATTCTCATCGCCGTGTGGGTCGATTCGGAAGACCCCTCCGAACAAATCTTGACGTCTCATCTGTACGCCATGCTTGTTAATACGTGGTCACCGTCCATATCGCTTCCTTCCTTTACCTGATAATACATCTTACCCATCAACCCATGCCGCACGGTGGTGAATAAATCATAAAATTGGTCCAGCATGGCTTCTAGAGTCCGTCAGCGGAGACAGTTGGACAAGGTGGCCAATGCGTAGCTCTACCCTATATCGCCAATCCCCTACCTTGTTGCTCGAGCGATTCACTGACCGTCTTGACAGATGTGAGCAGTGTAAGAAGAGAAAGGTCAAATGCTCGGGACGCTGCCCCTGTGAGTCATGCATCGCTCGCGATTTGCAATGCATCTTCAAACAAGCAGAAAAGAGAGTGATCGTGTCTGAAAGGTAACCGTACAGCCTACTGCCTACCTTCAGTCTACTTAAAAATGTAATTGTTAGTTATCTACGCAAACTACAAGAATCCTATGCCAAGAAGCAAGAGAAACAGGTCTCGACACGGGCGAGCTCGGAAGATGATTCAATTCCGGAGCCCAATGCCGACTTGTCACCCGGGCATGGTTAGCAGATAAACTAGCATCAGCAAAAAAAACATGCTAAACAGGCTACAGGAAGTACGCATATATCCGGAGCGAATGCGACTGATGGAGAAGCAATTACAAACCCCTTGGTGTCTGCCACATCGTTCTATCTTCAAGACACCCCTGGGCGATACCGTGAGTCGAACTCTAATCCATTTGGAATCTAGAAGGATTCTGTCTGTACTAATGACTGTAGGCTTTTGTGGGCCATCGTCTACCTGGTCATTCTCTCAACGTGTCTTCCTTCTGTTGAAAACAGCGCTGCCTGAATTTCCTGCTCCTGAACTGCCATTTCATGTTGATGGAACTACGTGGGAGTTGAACTGGTCCCGAACAAATCTGGATAGTGATCGGCTTCTGGAAGGACTCCCATCCCTCCATGATGCCTTATATCTTTTGGAGGTGGCTAAGTTCCACTCCTACCAGATGCTTTTCCTATTTGACGAAGAGAAATTCCTACCCCACCTACACGAATTTTACCAAACAGGACTCGAGAAAGCGAGGAGCTCCCCTCTTTGGTTCATTCAGTATCTCCTAATTATTGCCCTTGCAAAACGCACCACTGCTAAGTCAAGGAGTTCCAGCTCGCCGCCAGGATATGTCTTCTTTGAGCGTGCCATGTCTCTTATGCCAGATTGGGTTGGATTGCACCGTCGTCCCAGCCTGGGGATGCAAATTCTATACCTAGCCGGGCTGTATCTAGTATCGGTGGATATGAAAGACGCCGCATATGCCTATGTGCGTTTCTTTATCACGCATAATGATAGTATACCCCGCTAACAGCAAACAGGTCGGCCAATCATTCCGGACCTGTATCATCGAGGGACTCCAAAAAGAGCCACCCATCGATCTCTTCGGCGTGAGGTTTGCAAACGAAGGTAGGAATATATGGTGGACCGCATATATACTAGATCGTCAGCTTTCAGTCATGGTGGGCGCGCCATGCTCGATACCAGACAGCGAGATCACCTGCTCCTTGCCTTCATCTTATGATGCTTCGGAACGTGGGACACTTTTGACAGTCCATGTCAAGCTTTCTCGGATCGTGGGGGATATCATAAAATGCATGTAGTCATCGCTACGGCCGCTTTCAGGTTTTTTACTTCCTGTGGCTATCTGAGTGATAAATCGTCATACTGACCATCTTGCAGCCGTTTACACAGCGGACAGTAAACAACGGCGATCCTTCATCGCTACAGTTCAGTCGGTGTTAAGAGATATGGCAGATATTCTGCGGGAGATCGAGACCGTCTCTGCCAGGACTGCGCATCCCACCCTCCGCACAGTGTCCACTACGACCAACCACCTGTTTCTGTTGTACCACCAGGTAAGTGAGATCACCGTTCTCGCAGGACCTCGCATGATCGTGGATATATGACCAATACCACATAGTGCATCATTCTGGCAACCCGCCTCTATTCCTATACTTCCTGACCCACCGACTGAAGAACCCCCGGGGTTACAACGGAGCGGCGGATGCATTTATTCCCCCACAGCTCAGGCCACTGCTCGAGACCTCTTTACAATCCGCCAAAATTTCACTGAAGACCTTAATATCACTCCATGA
The DNA here is from genome assembly GCF_001792695.1 of Aspergillus bombycis. Classification (NCBI taxonomy): domain Eukaryota; kingdom Fungi; phylum Ascomycota; class Eurotiomycetes; order Eurotiales; family Aspergillaceae; genus Aspergillus; species Aspergillus bombycis. The sequence goes on from NW_019170060.1 coordinate 22,507, forward strand.
GCAATCTTCACTCGGTGAGTGAACCTTTCACCTAGCAACTGTATATTACCAGCTCAGGACACCTTTTGACATATATATCCCAGAATCCTTCATCCCATTCAACCAAGACAACGCCTTCTTCTCTGCGTTTATCGTCGTTCTCGCCTTTTTCATCGAGCCGTCATTAGTACCCGATGTGGAAAATTACATCTCGACCGCCTCATGGTTGTTGAATGCCCAGATGGCCAACGGAGACCTGGCAGCAAAACAACGGAGCAAAGAACTTGACCTCCTGCAGCGGATGACACAAGAGATCGTGCGCGTAGAGCAACAACAGCTCGGAACCCACCATGAAGATACCGTATCCCGAAATGACCTAGAACAACGTCCCTCGACCCCGGACAATTTTGCTAGTTGGGCCATTGACGTTGAGGACATCGACATCAACCATACGCAGATACTAAACCTGGCTGACCAATTGGACGTCCTTCAAGAGAGTGTGTGGGGTACCAATTTCGAATTTGAGTATAGCAATATGTGGAACTAGCGGTTGTATTATGTTTCAAGAAACCGCAATCCGGAATATTGTTGATTATGACTGCAGGTCGTAATGGATGCGCTGATAACCTAACTTTTATCGTAAATATTGGCCCATCTATCTCGTTCCAGATACGCTGTTATAGAAGTAGTTTGGAATACAACTGGGAGGATAGACCAACGCAGCTAAGTGTTTACTATATGCACATCTCGTCTAGGACTACTCACGAAGCGTAGAATGTATTAAGTGGCATTAACAATAGTCCTTAAGGTGCATGAAAGGTGGATCTGCTGGTTCTTCGGAGACGCCTTCCGCGGAACGTGCTTCCGAACCCTAGCAAATTGAGGAAGACAACATATAAAGATAATTCAAAGACAGCCTCTAGTTAGTATTATAAGGTGATTCTCGACTTGCGAAACAGTTGCATCCACTGTGAAAGACTCACTCCCTGGTCAAGATGCTACTTCTCCCTGAGCAAGAGGCCTACCGGCTCATTTGTGATCTCTCACGCCCACAATGTCAGCGTCTGGTCGACATCTTAACCGCGAGCCTGATCCAATACTCAAGTGACAAGAACAATACGACAGCCAACAAACTCATTCACCAACCATTGCGAACCCCGATCGCCACCAAGAACAACGACACGACCTTGTTCATGCCATGCTCCGATACCACCAATACCGGTATTAAAGCCATCACACTACCAGCCAAAGGAGACACAATTGGCGTAACGCTCGTGTTCGCACCTACAGGGGAGATGATTGGTATGCTGGGAGCCTCGCAGGTAACTGCATTCCGCACGGCATTGACAACAATGTGTCTTTTCACCCGCGTCACCCACATCCCCAAGAAACATATCGTGGTTTTCGGTTCGGGGAAACAGGTAGAGTGGCACATCAGACTCGCTCTACTCCTTGCTGTGGAGGAGGTTGAAAGTGTCACTGTTGTCAACCGAGGCCGTCAACGGCTCAACCAGTTGGAGAAGGATCTCATTCAATCCCTGCGAACCATATACCCTAGAGTAACATTTCATCTGATTGCCAAGGAGGACACGCCCGACTATGAACCAGCGCTTCAAACCCATCTCGCCGCGGCCGACGCTATATTCTGTTGTACACCCTCGACCGAGCCGTTATTCCCGTTTTCGCTCCTCGAAACATGTTCTAAGCGGCGCTTTATTTCACTGATTGGATCATATAAGCCACATATGAAGGAGATTGATACGGAAACTTTGCTATCCGGAGGTGGTCAAATCTTCGTGGATTCAAGAGAGGCATGTCTGGAGGAATCGGGAGAATTGCGAGATGGCAAGGTGACAGAGGAGCAGCTGATAGAGTTAGGAGAATACCTGGTGCCGGAAGTATCGCGGACTCCCCACGGCAATGTTGTGCTGAAGTGCGTCGGGATGGGTATAATGGATCTCACTATTGGCCGTGCCTTGCTTCAATTAGCAATTGACTTGGGCCGTGGAATGTCTGTTGAAGGGTTTTAACGGGAACCCAGTGAAGGGTGAAAGTAGTATATATCTGATCAGGGGGTGAGCAAACCATGTAGTTGCATGATTGTATACTGCTGAGCCAAGGGGTTCAAAAGTAAGTTTGACCTGGCTTATCGCTTTGTTCTTCCTTAACGCCCCCAAGGAAAGATCCTTGAAAACCCCGATAGCTCGGAACAATGGAGCGCATTGACGCGTAAATCTCTATTTCAGCCTTGTACGCTTCGCACTTACACGTTTTCTTCATAAACCTATGTTTCCGAGATTACTGTAATGTGACTCTTCTTACTGGATCGCCAAAGTCATCTAGAAAAGACTTTGGCTCCCTCAGACGTTTGTTAGTAATTTGTCGTTACTATTTTTGATCAAGTCGGGACGCACTGGTGGAGAGCCAAGAATATCGGGCGTTAGACTTGCAACCCACATCTCTTTATACGCATTGGATATCTAACCTACTAGTAGGAACCCAACCGGATTTCCCGCCTTCAGCCATTGTCCAATTACGCGCGGTCGAATTGTAACTGAAGGGCGCTACTAGTGTTTGCCATCCAAACGGGACCGTGGCTTTGCTTCATGGGTCCTGCTATTGATGTTCCACTCAGATATCTGGTGTATGATATTAGCCGTGATTGTGGATGTGGTTTCCAGTCCAGACCTTTATGCTTTCTTCATCTATACATACCTTTCCCGCCCCCTGTCCTTTCTATCCCTCATTCTATTGATTGGTCTTCTTAGCCCTAAGCTAGACGGGATGAACAATCCCCACTTGTTGACGAGCATTCTCTTTGTTCTCGGGCGACTGGCTAAATCACGCACAGAAACGGATATACACATTGAGTACTCCGTAAAAGGTTGATTAACTCGGCGGGGTCACTGTTTTCCAACGATCAAGAATATACTTATTATAGATCAGGGTTGCTAGTGCCAACATCCATGTCTATTCTTCATATGAATGGCCGCGGGTCAACCAGGACCGGGAGAACCACACGATGATCTCTTCTATAAACCGCTCTCCCACCATGTCTGGCAACTGCCCTAAGTATCAGGGGACCAACCATGGATGCATTCAAGACGTGTTGATCAGTGATACATATAACTTCCCAACCTCAAAGTAGCACAGCCCACGATACTTTCATGTGCAACGCAGATACAGTTCCTCAAGGCACCTCGTGCATACAAAAAGAAACACCATGAAGGTCGCCGTCGCTCTCAGCCTCATCTCACTGGCCGTCGCAGTGCCTCCCAAGCGGCCCCCGAGCCCTGTCCTCAGTGAAGACTTCAACAACTTTAAGAACCCTAACAACTTTAACAAGATGAATAATTTTGCGCCTCCTGCCCAGCGTCCCCCAAGTCCTGCGCTGAGTGACGCTGGCACGCAACCTGCTCCCCTGCAACCGGCTACCCCGATCCCCGCCAACATCCAAGGTCTCGATGCCTCATTCAGCGTCAAATGCGGTACGCGCCGTCACACCTCCACCACAATCCCAATCCATACTCACCCGCATACACAGGAAAGTCCACAGTCCTAGGAGAAGACATCCACCGAGCCATTTCCCTCGGAGTCAGCCTAGACCGCCAGAGGACACAACTGGCTAGTAAGCTCCGACACCCGGCCAGAAAAAAGAAATCCAAAATCAAAGAACAGAAAAGTCTTCTATAGCATATACTGACACGAGTGCAGGATTTCCGCATGATTACTCCAATTATGAGAACTTCAAATTCCGACACAAAAACTGCAATAGGAACAATGGGCTCCACCGTAGAGAGATGGCCATCGTCAAGGGGGAATATTTCAATGGGAGATGGGAAGATGTGAAACGGTTCCGGGCCATTTTCCTACATGATCCCAGCTCGCCGGTGGATCAGAACGGCAGACCAAGTGCGATCTACTGTGGGACGATCTATCATCCACGGGGGACGAATGCGTTTAATGGGTGTGATGTTAGGAAATTGGAGTCAAGGGTAGCCGTTTGATAGGACAAACTATGTGTGACGATATCAGGGCATATGTCAGGCTTTCGGGGAGAAGGTGTATATATATATATTGCAATGTTTTCTGGTACACTAGATCCAGGATGTCACGGCTAATGGGGTGTTTAGGGCCGAGCTACTGTTGTTTATTTTGTACTACTATTATTATATAGAATTCGGCATATAGAGCCACGTTTTAGGGTATGTACCACTACCTTTGAAGCGATTGCAATCACCTTGTTTCATCTTCAGAGTAATTCTTTTCGTCCGAGGAACAACAGGGAGGGAGGTTTGGCACGCATGATCAGACATTTTGAAAATGGAGAAGACATGCTTCGCTTAGAATTTAGTTAACTTAACTCAGCCTCTCTCATTATAGTCCTAGTCTGACCACGACAATAGAGAGCCACCCATGGTAACGAGTAAGTTAGTAGCTGTTGTTGCTACGCCCCTTGCGGCCAATGTTTTCAAGATCGACACGGAACGGAGTTTTACCACTGCCATGGCATTATAGTACTGTTTTCATTGGCCGATAATTCTGCCTGAATACCACAAGTCCAATCAAAAGGAACAGCCCAAAGCGGACAGTAACAAGCACACATTACGATACCGCGGCGTGTACAGTTACTACAGTAGAATCCTTCCAACTAAACTTTGCTTTTTTCTTTCCCCCAACTTGGGGGTAACTATAGGAGACTACTCGGGACTATTATTTTTGGGCACTGGAGAGTACGGTGGCAAAACGAGCAAGGCGCAGTCACAATCGGCGTGTTGCCGTGTCTCATTGGCTTGGCACCACAGTCTGACCTGTTGTTTCCTAGGGCTTGGGGGGTTAAAACACAATATACGGAACAGTGAAGATAGAACGACTTTACTGAAGTGCTTGGAGCCATTTCAGGAACCTCAGTTGCTTTGTAATATCACGATACGTTTATATTGACATGGTTGATTGGTTCTCTGGTTTATAACAGCCATTGTCTAGCAGCAAAAGGGGTAATACACGAAGAATAGGGTTATGGAAGTAGTGTCAGTTGATCAATCACATTCAACACCCGATCAGAGAATATCCACAAAACGAAAGGAAAAACACAAATACGAAACCAAAAGTGGCGTCTAGAAAGTGGAAATAGAAGTACAAATGAGACGTCGAAAGGCGTAACATCCCAAACACAGAATAACCCCTCTAGCAGCCAGACATCTGGGTGGTAGGCGTGGAGCATAACGCACTCTCCTTCTGGCGACGGGTGTTTAAAAATCCATCGAGCGTGTTGGTATTAGGAAGACCAGCGCAGATGCTATTGAAATTCTTGCTTGTCATCGCTCCGGCCCACGCCTGTTGCAGACCACCACAACCAGTGTTGAACGCAAAGCTGACAAGGGCGCCGTACTGATTGGCGTTGAGTTCCTTCGCATTTGGCAGCGCGCACACACACTGCTCAAAGCCGGCGAGGTCCTTCTGTAAGATCTCAGCGCCCTGAGCATCGCTGATCGGTGCCTGAATGCCGTCGCAATCCTGCTTTGCAACGCAATCGTGGCCGTATCCTGAACGGTTAGATTATGAGTGAAAGGAGTGGGATGGAAGGAAGATACCAATGGTCTTGTGGCCCATCATATCGTAAAAGTCGGCGCGGAAACCCTCAACCTCCCCAATGAGGCTGACAGTAGCGGCGCTGGCGCCACGGCGAACAACTGCCGCGGGAAGCGCGACTGCGCTGAGGGCAAAGAGAGAAATGGCAGCGATGGGGAACTTCATTTTGGTAGGATCGTGAGGAGAATGCGCGGGTAGAGTGGGATATGGTGCTTATGGTGGCACTTGTGGAGGTTCTGGGCTGCTGAACTGAGGTCGATCCTGCGCTCCCTTATATACATTGACGGTGGCCACATTGTTAGACATTAGGATCCAATCACTCGCTCATCGAGCTGAAGACAAACCTGTGTGGCTTGACCCTGGCGATCACTCCTATCCTTCGCCAATCCCCTTTTAGCTGTTCATGTTTCAGATTTTGCCCCTAGGGCTTGCTGATCCTTTGATGAGATGAATGCCGATCCCAAGGTTTATACTGTTTAAAGGGATATTTCCAGGAGCTATCATATTCTGGCTCCGCCTTCGGGGGGCGTTCTGATTGCCCCTTTTCCTGATGATCAACACCTGGATACTAACCTAGGTACCGACCTGCATACTCCTTGACTGACAAAACATTTACGCCCGATTCACGGTTCCACGTTGTAGACATATCCCATGCAACGCCACAGCCCTCCCCAAAGACCACCTGATACTTGTATAGTGAATTATCTGGTTCCTTTGCAAGATCGGCCTTCGCCGCCTCGACCGTCCGTACACTCTTTGCGAAAGTCCTCCCTGTCACCTCCTCCACTATCTGCAACAATTCTGCATAACTAACGGTATCGCCAGCAACGAAAGTTGGTCGGTTATTGAATGCTGTATCTGACTCCGAGCCCAGAACGATTTCCGCGGTGAGCTTTCCAATGTCCTCGGGCGCAGTCACAGTAACCTTAGTGTCCCAACTACCCAAGGCCCAAATTGAGTTATGTTTGAGATCGACTACACCAAAGGAAGGCTCAAACAGGAAGCTGATGAACATGCCCGTGGAAATGATCGTCCATCGGGTCTGAGTCTGGGAGCGAAGGAGCTCGCGAACGTCAAGCTGCTCATCGAAGAGATCCTGTGCGGATCCTCTTCCAATAATGTCATAATCCACTCCGAACTGCCAAGGGATATAGCGAGGGACCGCAGCGGCGAGGACAGCCTCTGCTAGTTTGATCTGTGTGCCACGACCGGCCACAAAGCCTGTACAGCCGATGATAGTATCGTATCTGTGGAAGGTTTGGGCCAGTGAGTCCTGAGAGTCCGTAACCAGGTCTCCGGAAACTATCCCGATGTTGTGCTCGCGAAGTAGCGAGAGCTCCCGTACCTTTTGGGGTCGCGTGGATGATATGCTGGAAGGTCGTAGCAGGACGGAAACCACGATGTCATTCAAGCGAGGATGTTGGGCGAGGGACAGCAGTACTTGCATTCCTAGTTCCCCAGCCCCGAGGACGAGGATGTTCTTGATTGATGACATGCTCGGAATATACATGTATAGCGTAACCAGAATGATTCCTCACCCTGGACACGCCGTTTGCCTGTCTTGTATAGAGTAGGCCGGGAATATTATTAATGCTCGGAGACTTTAACGTAATCGGTAAACGAGCTGCGCACGCAACCGAGCTGCGCACCACCCGCGTTTTCGACGCGCCTGAATTTCTTAGACGATCTAAACATCAGCCATACCACCAAAAATACCTAAATCATCAAAATCACGCGTTGAACAAGAAGGCCGAATCCTACTGGCTATATCGGCCCTAAAAAAAAATGAATTCAGTAGCCTTAGGAAGGCAGCTGAGATGTTCAATCTACCCGAGTCCATCCTACACAGTCGCCTAAAAGAGGTCTCTTTTAGAGGCGATATACACGCCAACGGTTATAAATTGACTATTAGTAAAGAGAAATCGCTTAAGCAGTGGATTATATCACTAGATAAACGTGGAGCACCTCCTCGGCCAGCACACGTACACAAAATGGCCAGTATCCTACTTTTAAAACGAGATACTACTTCTTCCTCTACTACTATAGAGGATAAATAGATATATAACTTCATTAAGCATACACCTGAGTTTAAGACCTGCTTTGCACACCGCTACAACTATCAACATACCAAAGCAGAAAATCCAAAAATCTTAAATACCTGATTTCAGCAGATAAATAAGACTATTCAGAAGTACAGCATAGTCTCATCCAATATCTACAATTTCAATAAAACCGGATTTACAATGGACCTAATAGCTACTACCAAAGTAATTACTAGATCTAGTATATTAGGCAAGCCGTTTTTATTGCAGCCAGGTAACCGAGAATAGATCACTTCTATAGAATATATTAGTTCTAATAGATAGGCTCTATCTCCCTGCATTATATTCAAAGATAAGATATATATAGAGGCCTGATATGAGGATCGAAAGATTCTATCTGATTGGAGGATTGAGATTAGTCCTAATAGCTGGACTAGTAATAAGATAGATCTACATTGGCTGCAGGGTTATTTTATACCGGCCACTACAGACCGATCTATCAGACAATATCGATTACTTATTTTAGACGGCCATAATAGTCATCTGACACCTCAATTTAATCAGATATACTCAGAAAACAATATTATACCGATATATATATCTCCTCACACTTCTCACAGACTTCAGCCGCTTGATATTACTGTCTTCTCACCTTTAAAACGCGCGTACGGCTGCCTCGTTAAATCTAAAATACACTGCGGGCTTTATTATATTGATAAACTTAACTTTTTAGACGCCTATCCTGAAGCTCGTACACAGACGTTTACTAGAAGCAATATTTATAGTACTTTTAGAGCTACCGGCCTAGTTCCTCTAAATCCTGAATACATTCTATCTCAGCTGGCAGTTCAGCTCAATACTCCTACACCTCCGGGTAGTAGACCAAGCAGCCGAGGCAGCTCAGCACCTAAAACACCTCATACAGTCAAGCAGTTGAAAAAGTCAGAATCTACACTTAAAAGACTGCTTAAAAATCGGTCTCACAGTCCCGATTCACCTACTAAAGCCTATATAAATCAGATAATTAAAGGCACTGAGCAAGCTATAAATAGTGTGACACTATTTAAACATCAGCTTGAGCAGTATAAGACTTTACATAAAAGGCAGTCTAAAAAGCGAAAGCGCTCTACTAAGCAGATTGCTTTTGAAGGGGGTACATCAGTATCTGACACCCGAATCTATATAGAGCGCAGAGCTCAGGCAGATAAAGCTATTCAGGGAGACGGAACTCAGCCTACTGAATCGGGGCCTAGACGCGCACCCCCTAGGTGTTCTGGCTGTAATATACAGGACCATAAAATTACGAACTGCCCGAATCGATAGAACTACTCATCTTAATATAGAAGTCTGAATTCATGGTGTTTTAATCGTTTTAATTTTTCATATTGCGGGTGGTGCGCAGCTCGGTTGCGTGCGCAGCTCGTTTACCGATTACGTTATACGGAGACATTTGTAAGATGGACGTAAGACTTGATCGGGGAGTCTGAAATCCCGGCCCGAGCTCCTGATCAGCTGTTGCATACCAAATGAAAAGAATTAGATCTGGACAACAGCATTGACAACCACGCCGATCGCTCAACCACCATTATTCACTATCCGTCCGGATCTCCACGAAGCCCACAGAAAGGTGGTACCACTCGTACTGCCGACCGTTAGAAAAAATGACTTAGTGCCGCGTGATCCCCGCTACGTCCAAAGACTTGATTGAGAGAGAATATGGATAAAACTATGCGGGTAATTGTGTTAATGAGGATTGGCCGAATCCCAAGTTCTTTTGCAAACATCGAGATCTTTGATCCTGCGTCTGGCCGCGACTGGGCCCACTCGGGTGGATTTGTTGCCAGCGCATTCCACAGACCACAACAAATTGATCGGAAGTTCTCTAAATAGGCAACGCAGTCATTGAAGCGGAGATGATGTTCCCATGAGCCAAAGTATCGCTCGTTCTGGAAGTCACGGCGCACGTAGATTATGATTCTGGGGTCTGGAATGGCCGTCGCGTCAATGGATATCATGCACGGTATCAGAGTGTCAGGATGAGTGCGGATCTGCTCGCGGATCTGGTGCCAGGCTGCGCTGAAGACTGCAGAGCTGGCACTGAATACCTGGTCCACTATGTTTATGACTCCAGGGACATCAAGACATGAGGGAAGGGGCCAGTAAAGTTTACCGCTCATGACGGACTCCTTTAACTCGAAGCCGATAAAGGTAGAGGATGGACCGCCTTGGGAGCAAGTACTAGGGTGGATGGTGGCTTCACAGGCTTCCAGGGTGTGAGAGACGGCTTTCCAGATCTCTGGCAAGACATGGAGAGTGAAGATTGGAGGTATCCTCAGCAATACTCCGTAGAGCTTTCGATCAATTCTTGTGACTGTACTAGCAACGCTATACGAGTTCTCTCTCTATTTGGAGGAATGATCCCGTTGACAAATCGAACAATTGCCTTGCCTTGTTGCTTTGGATATTTCCAGCTCACACTGAGCTCAAACAGCGGCAGGTCGCGGGTCATGGACGACGGATACTGCGGTTGATAGCCATCTTTAAGCAATGGACCAGGACCCAAATGAGGACCAATATGATGGATGAAAAAGGCAACATGCCTGCAGATTTCCCCAGAGCTGTACTTCGTCGCATGAATCAGGCCGTTCTCGAGGTACGGTGCCAGAAGGGGACTCCATCTTGGATCCAAGGGGATAGAATCTGGGCTAACGAGCTTTCGATGAACTTGAAAGCATAGCATGTAGAACTGGTGAACTTATCAGTTGTAAGAGACTGCCAGAAGCCATTTTTAGTCAAGATAAAAAGAAAAAGAAAAATAAAAAAAGGAGAAAAAAAGAAAGAACGAAAAGGAAAAAAAGGAGCCAGACAGGCGAAAAGGGTAGGGATCTAAGAGCCAACTAGTTAACTCGGTAGTGCCTATATTATCATATACTATGCGCACTAATCACTCAATTCTTTTCGATTCATTCTTCTATCCTATATCCATTCAGTTAAATTGTTTATAAAGGAAGTTGTGTACTCAGTCGGTCCTTAGGGCCACGGCTGTTTCAAAGCCCCTCCTGCCAGCTCAACTCCGACGGGCTGTATGGGTATCCCATTGAACAAGCTCGGATTGGTCGATCGTTCTGGCGTCCAGTTCAGCTGTGAAATGCGTGGCGGTCAAGGCACCACAGCGGCATAGATGCAGGAATATCGACTATACCCGGTGTGAGCGAGAAGCAAGGGGCGGCGGTACGGCGGACTATAAATACCGGGTAAAGGTCAAGCACACCGCCAGTAGTTTGACAATTACACATCGTTTGACACCACATAACCGCCCCCCACACCCACACCCAATACTGGTTAGTAGTGATTTTGAACCAAGGCTGGGGTTATACGAAGCAATAGGGCCATTAGAAACGGTCAGGTTCAATTGTATGATACAATGCATAGTCTTAAGGCGGATCAGGCAGCTGCTTGGTGTCATTCCGCCAGCTATGCACCGATCAAGGCTTGTTGAAACGACCGAGCGGATTGAGTGAAAGTGATGTGGTGGATGGAATCAAGGACGAGACGACTCTGCTGTAGGTAGGTCCTCTGAGGTCCAATCTTAAACCCAGTTAATGGGGTAGACGCTTTCTCCGGGCACGGGCAATGAAGCCACACGATGCTCTCGAGCAGTTCCAAGAAGCAACGACATTCCACGCGGACAGGAACGTGCACGCGTTTTACAATGCCATTTCTGTGGACGATTATGAAGATACGAGGCGATTGGTACGTCTCTTTCTCTTGCTCTTTCTATGACCGTTTCTGATCAGGCATGTCCTGCAGTACCCCCACTGGACCGGCCGTCGCGACAAACAAGGCCAACCTATCATGATATTCGACCTAGCTCATATGAAAATCGAAGCCATGACTCGATGGAGAGAAACCCGCAATTTGCCATGTGGGGATGCATCAGCGACGTCATCTCCGGATATGGCACAGCGGGCGTGTGTTTTTAACGATGGTCTGACACGGTTCATTTTGCCGCTCTGCACGGCGATGACGGATCGGCCAGACAGTTCTATTCCAGTGACTAAATCGACCTGTCTGGTTGATGGGTCTGCGCTATCGTTGAAGCAGGCGTGGAATCTGAGGGACTTTGCACAGGAAGTTAGCTGGATATTCTCGACTTGCTATCCTGAGACGATTAGCCATATTATTGTAAGCCACACATCTTTCTACGAAGCCAATACTAACTGCACAGCTCTGCAACGCCCCGTCCTCGTTCGCCCTGATCTGGAATGTTCTAAAAAGCTTCGTGGATCCGCGAATGGCGGAAAAGTTGGTCATTTTGAAATCCGCGGAGGTGTACTCCACATTGGAAAAATACATCGATCACGTCAACATTCCCAAACAGTTTGGAGGCGAATTGGCGTTTCAACATGGTATGCTTCCTGATCTCGATGAGGGCATTCGGCAGACTCTATTCTGGATTGATTCAAAGAACCGTCTCCCCCCTGGACCGCTCAAGTGGGTCCAAGATGGAGGCAATAGAAAGGCAATTGCGACCGGGAGTGCCGGGGGTATCCAAAGAGCTGAAGAAATTGCTGTTCTTAGAAAATCAGAGTAAATCTATTCATTCTTGTATTAGATAGCCAGTTCCACGACAGGTTCGTAGAATGGGGACAGCTCAGCCCTATAACGGACAACGTCCTAAAGCTGCGCCGCCACATTAACTATGAGATCTCCACATCATATATAATCAAGGTAGTATAGTTTTCGAACAGGCCTCTTGTCCAGTCATTCCAAGTGAAGCCCAACGCGACCACCATGAAGCTGTTTTATCTCTCGGCCAAAGTGCTTTAGCAATAAGCAGGCAACTTTAGGGCTTCATAAGTAGTCCTGGAACTTCTAGACCACGATAACCTTAGGATGGACCGGATGTCATTCGTACTGAGCCACGTGGGTTGTATTGCTCAGAAAGTATTGCCATGTTGGATTCATCAAAGATGTGAGCAAACCATGGTGGCAATGTATCGGATGATGTAAAATCGGGGAGTTTACGTTCGGCACGGGAGGGATTCCTGTTTCTAGAACCAAGGTATAGATATTCAAGCAAGGATATTCAAACTCTCCGCCAAGAAACTACGGGGGTTACCAAGTAACAGCTCCAGAGCTTCCTGTTTATGCTGAAACCATGTACATGCACAGACACTGCTCAGAGGTTCATCATTCATAAGATCTAAGCGTCGGATATTGGGAAGACAAGATATAGGATAAGCGTATCAGCCATTTGACTGCACAGCTTTGCCAATCTCTCTCTCCATCACCTGAAGCGCGTTTGATTTGCTTTCGGGTTTAGCTTCGGGTCTATCTATTGCTATACAACGATACACTATGTTGGAATACTACGAGAAGAAATCTCTCTTTGTGACAGGAGCACCGGGGTTTCTAGGTACAGTAATCATTTGTCGCTTGATAAACCTGTGCAAAGTCCACCACCTCTACGTGCTTTGCAGAGGAGGCACCGAGTCAGTTCTATCCAAGATGACGCCAGCCGTAAAGCTAACCTCCGTCGTGCGTAGGCGCTTGCAATCCACCTGGAGTCAATGGCTATCTGAAGAGACAATCCAAACTCTATGCGACCCCTCAAAACTCACAGTATTCGATGGCGATATCCGCCTGCCAGACATGGGCCTCCCGAAGGATACGATCGACATAGTGCGAGCACATGTGGATGTTATTATTCATGCGGCATCTTCAACTCATCTTGCTAAGCATCTGGCCGGCTTGGTCGATATCGTCATCCTGGCCAGCAACATGATCGGAGAGTTTGCTCTCTCATGTCCAAAGCTTGACCGGTTCGTATATGTTTCCACTGCATACGCAAACGGCCAGCCAAGTTACATAGGTGATATTGAGGTTGATGAGCGGATTTATGACCCGGACAGCTCAGCTAGCGCCCTAGAGGAACTGGCTGAGGTCAAAAGATACGGCACGAGCAAGGTTTATGAAGCGAATGAATTCCCTTGGCCATACTCGTACGCCAAGAATCTCACTGAGCGGCTACTAGTTCATCGCTTTCAAGACCATGGGGCGATGAACCAGTTGCTCATCGTTCGTCCATCTATTATTGGGCCTTCTCAAAGTGTACCATATCCCGGCTTTTGCCTCCCTTTATCCGCTCCAATGCTTGTGCTTACGGCTGGGATGGCATCGAGCACGTCTGGGGATGTGCGCATTGGGACAAGTTTTGCCGACCCTAACTCACAGGCAACCGTAGATGAAGTCCCTGTTGACGTCGTTGCCGACCGGCTGATTAGCCACGCTGCTGCCGGTACAGCTGGTGCCATCCATGCTGTGAGCGGTAAGAGGGCAAGATATAAAACAAGCGACGGGTGGCATCAAGTAGTGCGATTCCGGCCGATCCCCTGGGACCTGAGACTGGTATGGGATCCAAATGGTTGGAAGTCTCCGAAGCAGCATTATCTATCTCGCCTTTACAGATTACTCGGCACCTCGTATGCCTTCTCAGAACAACGAACTGTGGAATTATCAAAAGCATTCTCGCCTGAAGAACGAAAGGAACTTCAGCTCTTCACCCGAGTCCAACTTTGCGACCTGCTGCCGAGGCAAGAGCAACACATTCGCTATCTTCTCGACCGCACTACCTCTAAACACGCAAAAGTTAGGATATCCAAAAGACCGCCCGAGCACAAGCCTGAGGAACAGCAAAGAGTCAGTAAGTTGTGACCTCTTGCCAAGGTTGGAGATGGTCTAGTCGCATAGTTTACTGTGCAAGTCACGGCTTGAGGAAACCGTGGCTGTCGTCAGGAACGTTCGTGAAAATACTCCAGCTAATACGGTAATTAGAGGAGCACCATTCGTTCAAATCTGAAGTTTCAAGTGCCTCTCTTTTGTACGTTCGGTTCATTTTCTGCGTACGGTTCCCTGTTTCAATGTTGAGTTATCATGGGTATTTAGTACTATGTGCAAGCTGAACCCATTTTCATGTAATTCAAATTCAAGCATTAAAATCAACCATACAGTTTGTCGGCTTTTCTAGAAGGAAGCTTTACATCAAACCCTCGGGCAGGAGACCAGTCTGCGGTAGAGTCAATCGACCTGATGGTGGCGCGCAAGAAGTCCTGCTCGTCGTAATCCGAGCCATGATGTTGCGATAGTCTTATAGGTATGACCAATATAACAGCCACCGCATTTCCTCAAATTCCAGTCTTTCATCTTTGACGAACAGATTCATCTTACATTGATATCTCTATGCCTTCAAGATGATTGGAAATATACAAGAAGAGACAGCACCACCACCTAGTCGGCGTGATTCCCTAAGACAAAACATCAGATCGTTGCCCTAAGGTCAAATAAATACTGGTATAAACAACCTCAACTTCCCAAACAAGCCCAGTTCACTATACAAAGGCTCTCACAAACACCAACATCAGCATCCCATACTCCGGATATCCACCGCGATTATAATCAGATATTGTCAAACGTCTTCGGAAGTTCCTCATATTTCTTCGTCTCCGCATTCGTGTCCA
This sequence comes from Aspergillus bombycis, assembly GCF_001792695.1. Taxonomy (NCBI): domain Eukaryota; kingdom Fungi; phylum Ascomycota; class Eurotiomycetes; order Eurotiales; family Aspergillaceae; genus Aspergillus; species Aspergillus bombycis. Next base: position 37,640 of record NW_019170060.1, read on the forward strand.
GCCAAGCCCGCTTGTCCTTGCAGTAAAATTCTACCACCGGCACCCAAGTCTGCCCAGCTTCCAAATCCATCGTGCCCGACGCCACGATAAAGAGATCCGGAGCCTTTTCCTTGTTTTCGCAGAAGAGATTCGACCCGCAATTCCCGCAGAATAATCGCTCAACCGTGGAGCCATTATGGGTTGCGCTATCCTTGTAAGTGCGAAGGGTGTCGTGACCTTGGGCTATGGTTATGTTCTATATGATGTTAGTGGTTTACTCATATATCATTTGATGACGGACTTACTTCTCTGCGATATATGCTATTAGCCATTCCCAGCGAACCCGTAAACTTCCGACAGTTCTGGCAGTAGCAGAGTATTCTGAGAATTGGTTCCCGAGTGGCATGGTACTTGACTGTCCCGCAGAGACAGGATCCGTGGATGGTTTGGGCTTGTTCAGTTGTTTCAGCCATGACTGTTGCTTGTTTCCTGTGTCGTTCGAATATCATATTCCATCCCAAACCTTTTCACTCCTTCTTTATATTCTAATTTGGCTCAGACGCATCTTCTAGAACCACGCCGAATATCCCAGAACTGGACTGACTCACATGGTATGTAATCTTACGTGGACTGAGCACGGCGCTAGCTTCGGGGTTTCTGGGATGATATCACAATCCTGCAGGATTTGATAGTTATCTACTCAAGCCTCAGAGGTTTGCTTATTGAGTGGGGCAGGATACGGGTAGCGAGGGTTCCGGGGTCAAGGATGGCTTATCGATTACTATGGCTGTAGAGATAGCAGCTAGTGAGGAGATAGGGCTCAAGAATGCTAGTGAACGGCGTCTTACACCATTGACCAGATGACAAACACGGCGCCTGGGGATTCTGACACATAATGTACAAGTGATGCACGTGAAGCGGACGTCTAGCCATTGTGGTTGGGATCTTAATGGCCGGAATATATCGGGCTGGGCGTAGATTCTAGGGGGTCTTATCATATTTTGATCGAGTAACCGCAATACTTTGCGCAAAAACGGCGAAAGGGTCGCTGGCTCCAACACAAATGAAGCTGTGGCAGGAAGTAGGAACCACAGTTGTCTTATACAATGGCGCATTGGTATGCTACGTGGAGCAGACGAAGACGATTGGAGCGTGGGGTTGTACAGGATCTACAGAAGGCGTTGCTCATCTATCAACAGTTTTGATATTACAAAGTAAAAGTTCGCTAGCCAATTAACATACTTGCGAAGAAGGGTTAGTATTACTATACAACATTAAGGAAAGGGGCGTAATGAGTGAGGCGCATCATTCAAGCTCTGCAAGAATCGATGCTGATAAAAATGTACTGCGACGATGCAGGACATTGTGGGTATCGAGAGTGCATACATGGCATGGGCAGCTTAAACTGCTGGTGAAGAAGGACAACGGTGACTGTAAAAGCGAGTGATTGGTGACATAGGCCGTGAAGAGCCGAGTGACGTCGCAGACGCGTTCATCTGGGGTGGGTACAACGTCACATCGCTGACGGCTCTGTTGCTCGAGGGTCTGTTTGTTGGCCATATCGACAGGAAGGCTCGGGGTGCCAGGCCATCCTGGCCAGTGTCGCGGTTGAGACAATGGACCTTTGGCAGAAGCATTAGCACACGGAACGAAAGAGGGATTGAAGGGGGGATATAGTATCACATACCCAACCGTTGTCATAGACCTGGTATATAATTACTGACTGGCCTACAGCTAGCTTAACGTGACTGTCGTTGGCAGGAGAGAATTCCATGTCAACGGAATATGTCTTGAAGGTGGAAGGCGCATAGGAGGCGACAAGCCTGTTGTCTTCCAACTCATCGTCGGGAATGGTGGATAGTTTCGCCCCTGAGCGATCTTTCTCCTCGATCGAGGACGGCGCGGACCCTTTGTAGAGGGAGTTTAAACTCGGCATCCTGGACAGCTTGGCGAGACCGGTGACACGTTCCTTGAAGCTCCCCCTCGTCTTCAGTGGCGGACGCTGAAAGGCGGCAATATGGTCGCCCTCGTCACCGGAAGTAGTGCGTGAATCATTGGGAGACGTCGTGGTATTGTCGGCTTCATCGTCCGACGTGCTGTGCGACTCATGGTTGTTGTCCCTGGTCTGGATTCCATGAGGCTGGCCGCGTGTACTCTGATCAGTATCATAGTCAGAGGTACTGCGGCGATCGGTATCGATCTCATGAGTCGGCTGCACTACGGCAGAGGCAAAGCCATCGGTCAGGATTTCGTTTGGTGCGCTGAGACAGTGGCGATGGCCTGGTTTATGCTGTTTTGAACGGGTCCGAATGTTTGCGACACGCTCTGTAAACCGCCTGTAAAGCCCTGGACGTTGCTCGCTTACACCACCGTCCGAGCTCTCGTCAGATGTACTGCAGTCATCGTAATTGAGTTCAGTGGGCTGCCGGAAGGTTGGATGACGAGAGGGAGTACCGGCGACGGTGCTGGCGTCGGAAATGCTGCCACTATCACTCTGGCTCTCAGCCGGCATTGCCACAGTCACCGTACCGAGTTGAGACTTCCGATCCTGAGTAGGGGGGTTTAATCCTATCTGCTTTTCCGTGTCACTGCGATCACTGCCGACAGCATCCTTCTCATTGGATGAGCGTAGAGAAACCACACTGAATAGTGCTGTTTTGCTCGCGAGGAAGAGCTGCGGCAAGGTATTGACGCTGCTGTTTGTTTCCAAATGTCCAGATTTCGGACCCTCTCCTCGTCGTCTTCTAAACTCTTTCGCCCTGGCTATTGCGATGGCCCGTCGCCGTTTTCGGTATAACGAGAACAGGATAAACGCGGCTATGATTCCGACCCCAGCGCAAACTGCAACCGCTGCATACGCGCTGGTGTTCAGCTTGCTAGCTCCATTATGCCCGGTGCCGGTGCTGGTGGGCGCGATGTCATGTGCAGCGTTAGTTGCTGTGGCGGTCGTCTTGTGAGAGACGCGAGTCTCCAGTGTCGTCGGTTGAGTGTTGGTACTGCTGGATTTACTGTGGGTGGTTGTCGTGTCACTCGTCGTGCTTGTCGCCTGGGTAGTAGTGCTGCTCGTCTGACTGGTAGTCGTCATTTGGCTGGTGGCTGTTGACTGACTGAGACTACTTGTAGCGACGCTTGCAGTGCTCGTCTGTAGCTGAGCCGTCTCACCGTTGGGCCTCCAGGTGTATTGGCCGGTATTTTCGGTTGCAACTTGCTGAATGGCTGTGCTGGCTCCCAGTGCCTGTCCAGCAACGCTCTGACCAGGACTCTGCGCTCCTCCCCAGGTCTGACCCCAGGAGCCCTGTGAACCCTGGGAATTCGGGTACCCCTGTGAGCCCGGTGAGCCCGGTGAGACTTGTGAGCCCTGGGAGACTGGAGAGACTGGAGAGACTGGAGAGACCTGTGAGCCCTGTGAGCCCTGTGAGCCCTGTGAGCCCTGTGAGCCCTGTGAGCCCTGGGACCCCTGTGAAGCTTGTACGCCTTGTGAGCCCTGGGAGACCTGGGAGCCCGTTCCTAGATACTGCCCATTTTGACTGTAGCCACTATTCGCCACGGGCGCCGCACTAGCAGCTGCTTGCCGTGCATTGTACTTCCGAACGAATCGCCTTGCCAGTGACTCGTATCGACCGGGCGTCGCGACCGGGCCGCTATCAAATGACACCTCTACCGCTCGCATGGCTACCGGGGTTTCTGTGGCATATATCAAAGCAGCATTAATTATACCAATTTGGGAGGTGAGAACAGAAGCAAAGAGAACGCCGGGCGCTTCCTGGCTTTTTACAAATACATCAGGTTGGCGGATTCATTTTCCATCATTTAGCCGAATGTGATATGGAATGCTTGTTGCCGTGTTTGGCTGTTTCCACTGTGCTATTGTTTGCCCTCGAAATATGGGGGTGTCGATCCGAGAATGCACGACGACTCAAGAATCCAGTTTTGGTGCCAGTTTTCAGATAGAGAGACGAACAGATCCGAGGGCATCACTCAAGAGGACGAGGGGGTTCCTGGTCCACATTTCCTTGCCCCTTGTCACAAAAAGCCTACCTCTACCTTGAGTTATGCTGTCGCCCACATCCAATATTCGAATAGCGCCGGTTCTCCTCTGCCTTGCTCAACATGAGCTTTACCAGATAACACTCCGTGAGCGCGAGTGCGCACTGAATTGCGCACTGTCCCCTCATTCAAATATACCTATTATCCTATCCTATCCTTTTCCTTGTTATTCGTGTGTGGTTCTATTGTGTTTATGTCTTTGTTTATGGGCAGTGGCTCCTTTACCCGAGGAATCCGACTATTTGGATTCTAGTTAGGGCTACATTCCAGTTCCGACGAGCCGCCATGGACAGCAACAACAAGCCGATTGGACCCATGCTAGAATTTCGCAATGAAACTCCCAAGGGGTAGAAACAAAGCGTCTTTCCGTTCTTGGACTATTGAGATTTTTACTGTCGCTGGTACACTGTCGGACCATCCGAACCAGAGATGCCTGAATCAGCCTGATGAGCTTTCTATCACGGCCCGCATATCGCTCCCCACATCACAACTTACACACAGCACCATTGCATAAATATTACTCTACAGTTTGAACGGCTATAAGGATCATTACAATTGTAAATAATTGCTGTCCAAGCTTGCTTGTATGCAAGTAATTTCTCTTGATTTATTTAATTCCATTATTTTTTTTTTCGTTTTCTCAATTATGGAATGTCCCTCCTGTGACACCGAAGCGGATAGGAATGCAGACGGGGATGCCGATCGTCAGCATTCATTACTACATACAATAAGTGTGATGGACCATGCTACATCTAACCAGGATTCGTTCAGCTGTTGACTTGAATACATGCTGATTCTGCACATGTAGCGCCATTGTGAGCTATTTGACAAGAGCGTTAGAGTTGCCCGATGCGATGCCGTTGACTCTACCTCGTAGAGTGGAGCTTGGACAAAAATGTCTCTCCTTTGGAAAGGCGAAATTAAGGGTCTCCACGGAGAAAGGATGATACGAGTCTACCACCTTCAAGTATGTACCACTTTGCCATGGCTGGCTGGGTGCACAGTCCCCCGATTCTGCCTTGCCGAAGGCATAAGCTTGTAGCCCGGGAAGCACCCACTTCGGCACGTTGCTTGTTAGTTCTCCTACTTGGCCTTTTTTTTTTAATTCTGCTTCATTGATTTATTTATTTTATTCTTCTTTGGGAAATGCTTGTCACCGCTTGACATGACCCACCCCACTGCGTTCAATCACGGCTGTATCTAGCTTTAAGATAGGATAATCTAGCTTCACAGTCTTGGAATATCATATGAGGAAATAAGTAGCACCACCTATCTCATCTTCGACCAGTAGCAATACATCTAGCCCGGAAATGGTACAGTTTGCTTCTTCCCTTCCCGATTTAACTCTTTTCATTTTTGTATTGTTTTTTTATTCTATTGTCGGGGCCAGAGAAGGCCAGGCCGGTCTGACAGGCAAATGTCATATACCTTAGCGTTCCAAATTTGACCAGCGAGCAGTTGTCCTTTCTCAAACTTAATCGGGATATAACGGCGTACTTTGCAGGCGATCGGTGCTTACGAATAATTGCTGTCTCTAAAGTAATAAGACTTTTCCATGATGTCTAACTAGAGTAAATTTAATGTAAATCCTTGGACCCGTCAGTCCGCCATTCTTGCTTTGTCGATATTCGTAGTATCAGTGTTTCTTCAGCGTCACGATGAAGTATATATATTTGTCCGACATGGTGGGCTCTGCACATCTGCCGAACGACAATATATATATATATATATCCTCCCCGCCAATATGTCCTCACAAATATAAACTGGACCATAGATACTTGATATTCTACCACAACATACCCAAATCAGTTTCTTTGATCTTAAACTTCTTTGCCGTTTATTTTCTGCTTGTATAATCCTGGTCTACTTTCTTTTGTGCATCCTATACTCTCTTGACATCAACATGACCGCGATCTGAGCACAAGCTTCGGCAGCTGTTGATCCTCTCTTTCCTTGGCATTACTACGGTAAAACAAGAATTCAACGCCTTGTTATGAACATGAGTGATTCAGAACAACCGAACATTCCAACTTTCAATATGTATCCCTTGCCCCGTCCATTGCTACCATTGTCGCGAGATTCTCTCTGAAACCGTCCAAACAAACCAGGCACTGTGTTTTGCCAATTTGTTGTCTGACCAAGCGTGTGTGTGTTCTTCCCCAGCTCTCTTGATAGCAAGCCACAAGGAAATGGGCGCTGGTTGGAAGTGACGCTTGAGAACCACGTAAATCAGATTATTCTAAAGTCCTCGGACGCTTTGCCTATTGATAACGCGCGTAAGATCTTTCGAGGACCTTCTTACAAGCAATAAGTGGCATAAACGAGACTGGGTATTACTGCCATTAAAAAAGCCCACTCCTTTGAAGGCTTAACCCAGGAGTCAACCTGGTGGGTGCTGTGGACCAAAAGAGCAGGGTTTCCAAACAATTCAGGAATGTCTTTGCGCACGGACTGAGAGCTTCCAAAGCTATTGTTTATTATTCGATGTGACATGTCGCGTCAAACTCAGCGCGTCCGACAGTCTCCACTATTTTATGAGATGTCATAAACATGGCACCAAGAAGCCGCTCACAAGTACCTCACATTCTTCCCTCCCCCTGCGCGGCTACCGATCGAAAGACGTCCACAATAATGACTAAGTCCCCATCGACTTCGATAGCTTAGTTCGCGATAGCACGTCGGACTGCGTTCAGCTCCTTCCAGACCACCACACCTTGCGCGTACATCTTTCCCGTCTCGCTGATCAGGGCTAACAGTTTACCATTCACCTCCGGACGGATCGTGCGAAACAGGCTCAACATGGAGATAGGCTCCACGAGCGGTCTTCACCTCAACTACGGTGTGTCGCGGTAACAATTCATTAGCGGGGTGGTCGTATATGTATGCGGCAGCGCCGCGGGTCGTTGGAGCTCATGCTCTATGTGGACGTTGTCGCTTCATGCCATGGAAAGTTCTGTCGGTATAACTGCTAACGGAAGTGTGACTGAGCCCAGCCAGGCTGACGTCTATAATTATAGACGGATGGCCCATGCTGCACATGGTGGACACCTGCCGTTTTGAACGCGATCTGCATGCCCCAGCAGCTGGTGTGAGTGCACCTCTGGCATGCAACACATACTTGATCCCATAGGCATTCCTGTATGGGTTGCTGGTCGACGATCACGGGGCAAGTGAATCTGTCCATAGAGGACTTCCGTCAGAGGCAGTCTGGTTGCGTTTCAGCAGTTCAGTCAGCATCGTAGCCGCGCGACTTTCGACATTTGTAGCTATAGTATCTACGAGCATTTACGCACAGCGACATGAGATAGTCGCCCAGGAGAGAAGGCTAAACATCAAGCTTTTCAGCACTCTGCACGAGGCTCAAGAAGGGCTCTCGCAACAGAGTAAAGAGCGGAGGGAAATGATCCTTATTGGGTTGTTCATCGCATCTCTTGGCTTCTTGTTCGGTAGTGAGATGGTCTGGTTCCTCCGTAAATCGAGTAAGATTTTAGGGCTGGATTTCAAGAACACAGTCCAAGTCACGTTTTTTGGTCAGATATGGTTGTAAGCGATGATTCTTGAGGAATAAATAAACCTAGCCACGACACCTCATGGTATGGATGCCGTGCATGCATGACAGTATACCATGGAAGTGCCGATGACATCTTGGTTATCGCCTTGCCTGCAAGACTCGGGTCTTTACGCGCAAGTCTAAATACGCTAAATCTACTGCATTAATTACATCGATTTTGTGCGACGATAGCAATGGGTAGATGTGTAAAAGACATGGGTAGCTTGCGGCGAGGATAATGTGATTTGGTTGCCTCAATATATATCTTAACCTAGATGGTCCATCCGGTTTCCAGGATGACATGGCATTACACCCGAGGCTTAGAGAGTTAGCTAGGCCCATATCCTTATTGTATTGGAATAGGATGAAGATCATGAGGTGAACTATGGTTTTGTAGAATAGTCGTCATGAATGCTATCGAGTGAGCTACTGGACTTTCCTTCCGATCAGCAAGTAGCTATTCTTGCTTCATCCCCCCCTCCCCCAAACTCTGTGAACATATCCCTGCCCACCAACACATGGATCCAATCTGCGATTCAAGAAAGCAGCACGCCGTAAGTGAGACAGCCCTATAGGGGCAAGCATCCTGGTTGTCCATTTTGGTAGTCGCAATGAGTTCCTGTGCCACACTCGGCAACTGGGCGAGGAACACCATTATCGCAATACATGATATGCTCTTTGCCGGTCTTACCTGTGCGTCGATTTGATGTGTCAGTAAGCAATCGCAAAATTGCCAAACCATGATACCAGGTAGGTCCCTCGACTAGGGAATCGAACTCACTGTTAACGCCACATGCGTGCGTGCCAGGCGTGCAGGCGGATGTGACGCTGAACAGGGCAGCGAGGGAAAAGATGGTGATTATGGGTCGCATTATGTATAATATGTATAATATGTCTTCTGGCGATATGTAGGCAGGTGGGTAGCTCTAAGGCTATACTCAATATGATTCGAATGAAGTTGATGAAGACAACCTAAGTAGTAGCACATCTGGGGTTTATATAGTCAGGATGGATGATATCCAGTGTACTTTTGCACTGGACTTGTGGGACAGGTTACGCATATGACTGGACCCTGAGATGCTGCATGGGAAACTGCATCTATCACTATGGGGAGTTCTTTCAGGCCTTACGCCCGATACAAATGACCCCACACATATGCTATACGTGGAAATGGCCTTGTCCTCCTCATCCGACCTATCAAATTGGGTTCATGCAGCCAGGGCACACCACTACTCAACTGGCAATAACATATTCGGTCTTCAGTTTGTCGATCCCGATGCGCCTTACGGGCCAGCCAAAGACTGTGGGGGGCGGCATCCTCTTCCATCTAATGAGAAGTGACCACAGCTCGAGCCGACAACCTCTTGGCCCGCTTCGCACCTGGAAACAGTCCATTCAGCCCCAGTGAAGAACGCCGCCCTGAAGGATTGCATGACTAGTGTCCCCCGCATGTACTCGGCCGCGAGAATTAGGGTTGACCAAGATTGGAGCCAGAGACCTCCATGGCCTTGGCATTTACTTCTTTTGTCCTTTCAGTCAGCACTAGTGATCTGCATGATTCAAGCGATGAAGTGGCCCTCTCTGGTGCAAGGATTCCTCGTATAACGTGATACTATTGATACCTGATCTTCGCTCCAGGCGGAAATGGGGTGACGTGGTAGCAAGCACGAAGTTGTGAGCTTGCCGGATCAGTAAGTCCACATGCTTCCAACGAGCACAGGTACCTGGGACTTCTCAAATCCTATAGCAATTGCTATAGAGCGAGACAGACGTGGCTGTATGCAGAGACATCCGAATGTCTCCAATCGCCGAGATTTGCACAAGAATTAGCTCGTAGCAGATCAGACACAACCTGGAGTGTGGTCTTTCGATTCTTGAGGCCCACTCTTCGATAGGGCTATTCCGTGAAGGCTGGTGTTGTGACCGTGCGTGCATAGCTATCAGAAGCTGTAAAGTTTAGCCGCATATGTGTTTCTTTTGTATTCCATATTCCTTTCCATGTTTGGCTACGTTTGGTTGACAACGCTTCTGTGGTCCCTCAACGCCAAGTTCTTATTGAGCTATATTCCTTTTCTTGAATTGGGTATGTCACTTTCTTACCCGTTGGTTGGCAAGTCGTCAATTTTATTCGTGTTAAACGGAACAGTTTGAGACATCCAGTATTGTTTCGGATCTCGCTACCTTGGCCTGCTACTACCGACTCCGTGTATATGCAGTCTATCATCATTACGTCCGGTGTATCAATGATTGTGTCTGATGATTTAGCCTTTCTCGTTGAGATTGTGTGAAGCAGGCAAGTTTATATCCATGGGAAGGTTTGGTTTTACTTTCATGTATTCAGGAATGATCCACTGCGCATGACCCGTTGGTGGCGACCGAGTTCTGGTTTTTTGTCGTCAGCTGAATTGACGTGCTCAACAGAGTCTTGCTTAGAGACATGGCGAGAGCCCGTCGAGGAGTTCCAGCATTACCCTAGTGGACTGAGAGTCCTACAGTCATCGGAGCGCTACCTCCACCCGAAGTACACACCAGGCTGCCTACTTTAATCCGCAGTTGCAGCCTTTAGGGAAAAAAGGTTTCCCACCTCTGACGCATATCTTGTCATCCTCTCCACCGAAATTGAACCGTAGAGGACTTGCTGGTGTCTTCAGTACTAGCCCTTGAAGTGAGATAGTGAGCCAGGAGTGTGACTCGCACGCACTTTATCATCCTGTGTTCGGGTCCGAATGTTAACACCCTTGCGTACTATAATGAAACGGCAAAGAAGTTTTAATCAAGGAGGGGATAGGAGAGCGAGCATGACCTACATTCCATGCTACGAAGTGAGCCACACTCAAGGTCCTCCCCCTACATTCTCGAATCCACGGATGGGTGCGCTCGTTAGACAGCATCTGATTCAGCCTCGTACACATGACGGCTATGTATGCTGCTTAGAACGGAATTTCCGTTTAACAACATTTTAATTTTGCCTAGGAAAAGAGCGCAGGCGTCCTAGAAACACCCAGGGTTTCTTGTTATTGGTTACTGTGCTGTCCAACCACTTCTCCTATTAAGGGGTGTACCGGGTTCACTTGATCACTGCTATGTAAAGAAGCACGTCATTCCGAAGGGGCACATCGCACTATGGTACTACTCCCTCTACTTGGTATGTTCGTCTTGGTTCCTTGCTCGGATGGACATCTAAGTCTATACTGTGGCGATCGGAATTTGTTTCCGGCCACTATCCCTTATCTGATCCGAGAGCTTCGATCTTGGAATAAGAAATAGGCAGAACCACCAAGGTGTACGTGTCGGTAGGTGTTCCATTATCTATCTGTGCAAATATTAGCGCATCATGGCTGTGCATATTAAAAGATGTGGTTTCCAGGTCAATGTTGCTACGTGAGTTGAAATACTGATAACCAACCCCTAGAAAGTATTTGAGAGCGGGATACACAGACGCTTTACTCTGTACTTTGCATAATTTGAATGAATTTTTCCGAATGCACAAAGGCCTTCGAAAGGCTGGTTCCTGTGGATCCCTGGTGAAACCGTCTCTAGGGTCGAGGACATCATTGGCCTATTTAATCTCAAACCCACTGATGCGATAATTGACCGGGTTAGTTTCATCACGGAAATTAACAAGTCTTGGCTTCTAACATAGTCCGATTAGCAGAATTTGGCCTGACGCAAGGACCGGCCAGTGGATGCATAGTGATTCCCAGTTGCATGGTTTCAATACTCGGAGATCTGTCTCCAACATTATTGTCAGTACTTTTTGGTTATGAGATACGCTTAACTAAGAATGTGGGTATACCAAGCATGTAGACTAATCATCCCGGAGAACTCGCCATGAAGATTCTTGGTACTGGAAGGAGGCTGTGCAGCAAAAGCGTCTGGGACGCCAAGGCTTGATCGATTGTCTAATTGTTCTGGCCTGCATTCTGTCTCACCGCGTAGGAAGCCGGAGTCCGGTGGAGAAAGCATCCCATTCCCTGGGGTCCAATCTGGAGTTTTATCAGATCCCTCCAGGGCCGTACTAGGGCTCTTGGCGTTCCACCCTGAAGATCAGCCACCGTCTCAACAGAGACTCGATTGATGGGATAGCATATTATACACCATGGATGGGGTTAGATCGTTGCTTCTGTTGACTCAAAATATATTAAGCTGTCCCCGCCAAGTCAAATTGTGATACTCTTAGTCTAACGGTTTCTGGTAAAAGCTCTCATAGGGCACTGATCTTTGACTCTCATCACGCTGTTGCGGACATGTTCCGCCGCCATACAGTTGATTGGTCATCATTAGCAAGCAGCATTGGCATGCTTGACCAGGCATCCATGATCACACTGTGTCATTTGCGTCAAGCTCGTGTTACTACCCGTCGAAGGCCAAGACCGGAGACGATGTGCCATGTGGTCGGGAAGCCACTTGTGACGTTGGACTGAGTGCCGATGATATACCGATGCTCGGGCCAGTTAGTCGTGATGGTGCAGTGAATATATTAGACGCAATCTCCCCGTAGATCCCACGAAGGCTAGACTATCATATCACGCTCTTTCCAAGTTCAACTCAGCCACTCCTTGCACAATGCGTTCCACACTTCTTCTCCTTCCATTTCTCCCCGCAGCTCTTGCAGCTCGGCCTTTTCTCAATGAGCCGGATACTGGGTATGGAAAGCAACCTGTGTTGATTGTACGCAAGCTGACTGAAATTGACCCAGCATCGAGGATGTCCTAGGCGACACTCCGGCGGGCACCCTTCCGGAGCTAGAAAGCATCGTCGGTCTTCCTGACTTCGAATGGGCCGCAAGACGTTACATGAACGCTTCCTCCTACACATACTACCGCAATGGCGCGGCTGGCGAATGGTCTTACAGGAACAACTTGGAGGCGTACGGCCGCTTCCGCTTCAGGCCACGCATGCTGGTCGACGTCACCAATATTGAATCCACCCTCCCTACAACTATTCTGGGCCACAACTTCTCCGCTCCATTCTACATTAGCCCTTGCGCTCGTGGAGGCCTTGCCCATGCCGAGGCCGAGAAGAACTTCGTGAAAGCTGCCTATGAGGAGGATATCTTGTATATCCCTGCGCTCTATGCGTCTCTCTCCGTCGATGAGATCGCCGCGGCTAAGCCATCTAATGGCTCCCAGGTTCTCTTCCAGCAGGTGTATCTCACCGACAATGACACCGAGACGCAACAGCTCTTCAAGCATGTGGAGGAGCTTGGTAGCAAGGCGATCGTTTTCACCGTCGACTCCGCAGCTGACGGAAACCGTCATCGCGCCGCTCGCTATGGCGTCGGCTCGGCAGACAGCTCCTACACCTACATTACTTGGGACTACTACAAGAAGCTTCAGAACATGACCTCGTTGCCTGTCGTCCTGAAGGGTATCCAGACCGTCGAGGATGTTAAGTCGGCCGTTGCGCATGGTGTCCCGGCCGTTATCCTTTCCAACCATGGTGGACGTCAGCTCGACAGTTCCCCATCCCCTCTCGAAGTCGCTCTTGAGATTCACCAGGAGGCTCCAGAGCTCTTTGAGCAGATCGAAATCTATGCAGATGGTGGTGTCCGTTACGGTGCAGACGTCCTCAAGCTCCTTGCCCTTGGTGTCAGGGCCGTCGGTCTCGGGCGTCCGTTTATGTTTGCGAACACCTACGGCGTTGAGGGAGTCAAGCACGCAATTCAACTCCTCAAGCATGAGATCGCCATTGATGCTGGTAACTTAGGTCTGGGCGACTTAAAGAAGATTGATACATCTTATGTAAGAATCCCGGTGCTTCCCCTGCCTTTATTGGGTGCTGTCTTTGCTAATGCGAATATAGGTCAAATGGAGCAACAATGGCTGGTATAGCTAGACGGGCAATGTGGACACCACTGGCATTTGATAACGGGCTGAGGACTAAACGTTGGCCAGCTACATTTTGTATTAGAATTGTACCATATCCCATTCTCGAGTGAATATATTAGTTTTTTCCATTTCTGTTATTTCTGTTTCTGTCCAAAACAGGCCATAGATCCAGATGCTTCCTATATTTTCCACCACCGGCCGTGTTCCATTTCGCAACCTGCCAAGAATCACGCATCCAGTCCTCCATCATCTCGGAGAAATTAAAACCGTTTCAGATGCATTGGTTATGGGCAAACCCTCCAATCGGTGAAACAATCCAGGCTAAGTGCCGAGCGTCGGACGCCGGCAGATTTCCGGACAGACGGACGTCTACCTTAACCCTAATTTCAATTCTTCAGAGAATCCACCAATGATGCACCGAGTACACCTCCCCCCATAGTTCCTACATTGCCTGACAAGGCGCTGTCGATGATCACCGTAAATGGATAAATATCTGCAGGAGATCGTCTGGTCGCCTGCTCGATCAGAGTACTAGCTTCAACTGCGCTCAACATGAAGTTTGCTTTGCTATTCGGTGTCACCGCGGGACTGCTACCCGTCGCAAGCGCGGTCAGCGTCTCTGGTGCTGCAGAGGGTTTCGCCAAGGGTGTGACCGGCGGTGGCTCTGCTGCTGCTGTGTATCCAACCACGACGGACGAGTTGGTGTCCTACCTTGGCGATTCGTCTCCTCGTGTTATTGTCCTGGACCGCACGTGCGTATTTTATCGTGGGACCACGAAGCTCTTGAATCTAATCGGAACAGGTTCGACTTCACGGGCACCGAAGGCACCACTACGGCCACTGGGTGTGCACCGTGGGGAACTGCTGCCGCCTGTCAGCTTGCCATTAACCAGAATGACTGGTGCACCAACTATCAGCCCGATGCGCCTTCGGCATCCGTCACATAGTGAGTATTGGCTTTGGGCCAGATGGCGAGCTCCCTGCTGATGTGACGACAGTGATAATGCCGGTGTACTCGGAATAACGGTCGCTTCGGACAAGACTCTCCTAGGGTCGGGCTCCAGTGGTGTCATCAAGGGTAAAGGCCTTCGAATTGTCAGCGGTGCAAGCAACATCATCATCCAGTGCGTACAGCGCCGTGTCCATGTGTGAATTCACTTCTAACGCGATCCAGAAACATTGCCATCACAGATCTCAACCCTAAGTACGTGTGGGGAGGCGACGCAATCACCCTCAACGACGCGGATATGGTCTGGATTGATCACGTCACGGTCTGTTGTCTACCCCCAGCTGGGTCCAACAACGCCCTATACTGATCCCTTTCCCAGACTGCCCGTATTGGCCGCCAGCACCTCGTTCTCGGAAATGATGCCGACAACCGCGTGACGGTGTCCAACAGCTACTTCAACGGTGTCTCGGACTACAGTGCCACCTGTGACGGGTACGCCTACTGGGGCATCTACTTCGCTGGCTCCAGCGACCTCATCACTTTTAAAGGCAACTACATCCATCACTTTAGCGGTCGCAGCCCCAAGGTCCAGGAGAACACACTTCTTCATGCCGTAAGTCCACCATTGCCTTCCCGTGTATTGAACCACCACTAAACACAGACCAGGTCAACAACTACTGGTACGACTCGACCGGCCATGCCTTCGAGATCGGAGCAGGCGGCTACGTCCTTGCCGAGGGGAATGTTTTCCAAAACATCAATACCCCCGTGCAGTCGCCGATTGAGGGACAGCTATTCACATCGCCCGATACCAACACCAACACTGTTTGCGCCACGTACCTCGGTCGCAACTGCGAGATCAATGGGTTTGGGAGCTCGGGTGCTTTCAGTCAAGCGGACACGGCCTTCCTGGTGAACTTCGAGGGCAAGAATATCGCGTCGGCTTCCCCGTATGCCGATGCGCAGAGCTCGGTGCCAAGCAGTGCTGGCCAGGGAAACCTTTGAAGGCCATACCTGGTGTGACTAGCCGGTTTTACTGAGTGTTGTTGTCTCTTAGTCGTTCTGGTCTTTTTTTCCCCGTTGCTAGTGTACATATCTCGTTATCTGCTTCGCCCGACGGTATCCCGAAAGAACATATGGCTTCTCTCCAACGTCGCGGGATAGCCCCGATTGGAGGTAACCGGACGTGCAGCCGAGCCCGTTAGTTTAAACACAAAAGATTGGAAAGAACACCGATGACAGGTGCTATGCTGGAAAGAGCGATCCAACCATGGTTGGCAGGCACCCAGTAGCCCTTATCGCGTCGTGTGCTTTCCCCACACTTCCTCGGTCGGATTTACCCCGAGACGAGGGGTAAACATCTTAACGAGTTGCCGAGGAAAAGACATCACTTGGATCTCTTCTTTGCTCTTCTTCTTCCCTTCTACAATCTCCTCAAACCACCCAGATCCAAAGTTCACCATGGCCTTGAACGTTGCGCTCCGTACCTCTCTCGCCCGCCAATCGACGGCATACGGCTTCTGGCTTACGTGCGTATTCCCTCCCCCGCATTCCCCCCACTGTCCTTTCCCCGAGCTGGTTTCCCCCCAGAGCGCCGTAGAGAGCCTGCAATATTGTCTGAATTCAATATCACCATGATGACCTACTGTGGAAACCCAATTAACTCGAAATCGCAAATACAGCGTCCCCAGCGCCCCCGTCGCCCGAACCATCCTCCGCGCTGCAACCGCCTCGCCGGTCGAGGCCTTCAGCTGGGTCCTGGTTG
Organism: Aspergillus bombycis; assembly: GCF_001792695.1. Lineage (NCBI taxonomy): Eukaryota > Fungi > Ascomycota > Eurotiomycetes > Eurotiales > Aspergillaceae > Aspergillus > Aspergillus bombycis. The sequence continues at coordinate 53,761 of NW_019170060.1, forward strand.
ACGCAGAGCACGGACTGATCACAGACAGAGACTACTATGACGTGCGTTCTGCCATATGCGAGGGACTCACAGCAGCTAATTAGAAGATATAGCTCACAACAGCCATTGCCTCGGAAGGCGCCAGCCCAATCATCCGCGTGCCCTGGCAGGAAGAATGGATGATCAAGCGTGCTCTGGATTCTGGTGCTCATGGAATTCTGACTCCTATGTGCCACTCAGTGGTAAGTTCTGAACCTTGCCCCAGTCACCGACCATCGCTAGCGATGCCGAGGTGGTACGCGTTGATGCGTCCCGTGTTCGAGCCGAGAGACTCACTTTGTTCTCTTCCGGGGTCGATAGGAGGACGCCCGTCGTGTTGTGCGATACTGCAAGTACCCGCCCGTCGGTTGCAGAGGCTACGGGCCGTTGTATGCGCCCCACGCTTTTCCCGGTGTCCAGGCCGGAGGTCAATACGACGACAACGCCGATCAGAACTTGCTGGTCATGGTGCAGATTGAGTCCAAGTCCGGTTTGGACAGTGTTGAGGAAATTGCGAAGGTGGAGGGACTGGATGTGCTTCTGATCGGTACGTTTACCATGGCAACGAGGAACACCGCGAAGGTATAGAGTGCTGTGGACATGTGCTAACATTTCATTAGGTCCATTCGACCTCGCGAAACAGATTGGCGTCGTTCGTGGCGGAGACGAGCACAAGGCCGCAATTGAGCGCATTTTGAAAGCTGCCAAGGCTGCGGGCAAGAAGGCAGCGATCTTCTGTACGGATGGTGCGCAGGCCCGTGGATACGCCGAACAAGGCTTCGACATGGTGTCCGTCATTACGGACCAGGGGGCTATGGGAAATGCTATGGTACAAAGCTTGTCGGCTGCACAGGGCCGCGACGCGGACAATAAGCCCAGGGATGGATATTGAGTTGTTCTTGGTCCTGGTAATGCCTGTTGAACTGCTGGTTGGCTATAGCGTACTAGGAAGATATCCCGAACGTGTTATGTATCTACTTATGAATGTATATATTGCGAGGAAATGCTGCCGATCCCTCACCACCTACCAGATACAACCGACCTGATGTGCCCATCCGTTCCCCGTATCTGACTTCCATGTGAGCTGAACCTTCTGGGGGTTGTCGGTTGACCCGCTGAGAAAGTTCGTGTTTAAGAGCCGATAGCGATGCTCAGGCACTCGTAGCTCCACGGGGTGATGCGCCAGTGATGCTCCTTCCAATTCCATGCAATATTTCGCAGCGATGTAACTCTGTCTATTCGCCCAGAGTCCCTCCTGCCGAGGATACGTCGCCAGTACGCTAATCGCCCTGCAACGAAGTATGGGGTGTCGACGCTTTCTTGAAGTGCAATACAGTGAACCAGCGTCGTAGCTCTCCAGGGAAAATGTCTCTGCCTTCTGCGTAGCTGGAGTCAGTTGTGCTATTCGCTCTGCGGCCGTGACCAGCTTCTGGAACTCAGAGTTTAAATGATCGTACGCCCTCTCACTCATAGCCAGACACGCGTGGAGCCAGATCCAAATCGTGAGGTAATAGATCTGAAGCACTAACGGTGCACGTCTGTCGATGGCGGACTTGTATTTCGCCTTTGCTTGCCGCTTCTTTAATTCCTCAAATGTGGTTTTCCACGCCTTACATCGTTGCTTTGAATCTCCCGCTCATGTATGCGATCGCGCAACTCCGTCGGTGACGGGCTGCGCTGGTGGGTGCCCATGCCCATGCCTATACGGCCGATGAGTGCAAATGTCAGGGGCAAGAGTCTCGTTGGACTCTGGCTTGAGGAATGTTCATAAGCAGGAGCCTGCCCTCCGCCGGCTCCTTGAACTCCACTCTATAAGAGATTAATCTGTGGCCTTCCAAATACTTGTAAACTTCACAAGACGGCTTGGGTGCCCGGTATACTTGGGAGGCTTGATTTGTTCCGACTTACGGGTCTAAATTCTCACAGCAGTTCAGCCACGTGCTGGCTCTATACAAGTAGGTATATTTAAGCATGGGGTCGACAACGCCCGACCACCAACATATCACCGAGAAAGTTCGTCCCTCCGTTATGACCGCCAGGACTCACTACTCTCTCTGGTAGGTAGTTCGTGAATCTTGACTTTAGAATCTCTGGGCTAGTAAATATAGCGTACGATATAACGATGTGACATTGCCTATACTGGCATTAGCTGTACTGGCCTTTATACCAGGGCCTAGCTAGGGCTTTGTCTCGTTTGTCGAACATATAGAGCTCGTCCCTCAGGCATCAACATCAGATACACATTTGAAGGAAATATGGATACAATACCAATTCCCCCGTCAAATGGTCTGCGACTGAAAAAAAACGCAGGTTGTCAGATAGGGCCGTCAGGGAAGGACTCCTTTCCCAGTAATAGAACAGGAACCAGGACGGATCACGTTGCGCGAAGTCTGCAAGGCACCAGACAGAAAGCAATCCCGGTCGGATTCCTTTTCCATTAATTCGAATACATGGTCTAGACACCCTTCAAAAGCCACAATCCATAGTGTCTAGAATATCCCCCCTAAGTACTATAGAAAGGGTTGTGGGAAGGTGATACGTCTCCTGCACCATGACATCATCCGCGAACTGCGCACCCCGATCTCGTGGTTGACATCTGCAGCGCATCGATCGATCGTTCTATGCATTCACTCAATGTGGTCGATCGCTTCATACTTAAACGCAAAGGCTGCCTTCAGCTATCTGAAAATGGAGTCAGAATGCGACAGCCCAGGAGCGATCTTTGGACATATCATGGCCACGTATGGGAGACTTTGGGGTATAAAACAGGATGAACCCCACGATTGGTTCCAAGCGCTGGACAAACCGGCGCCATGGAGAGATATACTTGCTTCGACACGGACTCTCTGCGATCGTACACCTCAACTGTCGCATTGGATGATTATCCCCCGTCAAAGTAAGCGCTTTCCCAACACAATCCTTGGATCCAAACTGAGTCACAATCACAGTTCTCCCGAGGAGCTTATCACTTCCTTTCCACGACCCCCAAGTGGCGCGCGCAACCTCGACAGCGTACCGGCCCTCAGCCACGGGCTTCCATCAAAACCCTCCGCAGAAATTACATGATCCATGAACTGCCACTCCTGCAAGAGCCAAACCCTTGGGATGGGTCTGACCAGTTCTATCCTGTCCAAGAAGCAGGCTGCTCTTATGACCTGATCGTCCCTTTTAGCGACTCCTGGGAGGCGCCCCTGCACAGCTTGGAGCGTCTCGCAGATATCATGTTCTCTCCAGAGCACATGCTATCTATACTCAACAACCCACGATATCTCGCGCGCTTTCGCGAGTTCCTCCTTGAAGAGCGCCCTCGGTCGCTTGAGCTACTGACATACTATTTGAACACACGTAAGGCGCTAAAGGCAATTGAGTACGCCAACGCTCTGGTCAGATGTGCCGTCGACTTGCCTCCGCCGACGATTGCGGTCACGGAACAGGTCGGGGAAAGCTTTAATCCCGCCCTTCAGCGCCGTGTCCACGAAGCGCTTCAAGCACTTACAGACGAGGAACTTCCAGCTTTTATCACCTCGCGCTGTATTGGAATCACGAGCAGGGTGGTTGAGGAGCGCGTGCGAGGAACCCTCCCGCGTAAATTCCAGGGGACATCCGATGCACTGGCTGAGGTGTTCTGCTTGACCGATCCGTCAAGACGGGATAATCCGATCATATTTGCATCAGAAGGTAGGTTCATCGCCAGGTGGGTCGCTGATGTATGAAGGATGTTAACGGAGCAGCAAACAGAGTTCCATCGCACGACGCAGTACGGCATGGATTATGTTCTCGGTCGCAATTGTCGGTTTCTTCAAGGCCCCAAGACAAACCCAAACAGCGTGAGGAGAATCAGAGAGGCTATAGAAGCAGGAAGGCACCACTCAGAACTCTTCCTCAACTAGTAAGCACGCAGTACTAGTATGGCACATCACGGACAGAAAAGTTTACTGATGGATACGACAGTCGCCGCGACGGTTCTCCTTTTATGAATCTCCTTCAATGCGCCCCCCTTTGTGACAGTCAAGGAACAGTCCGGTACTTTATTGGCGCCCAGATCGATGTGTCCGGCCTAGCTATGGAAGGTGCGCAGATGGATTCGCTGTGCGCTTTGCTAGACAGGCAGCGAAACATGGAGGCAGGCGCTAATGTCGAAGAAGATGCAGCAATAAAGGAGGAGGTTCATTCAGACGAGCTCTGCGAACTTAGTGAGTTGTTTAGTCCACGAGAGCTGAATGTGGTGCACGAGGTGGGAGGGAATCTTTTTAAGCCTATCCCTGCAGTATTCGATCGGAATTGGAAAGGCCATAGTCGCACTTGGTCAACGGCGGATACAGTGGAGATGGAGGCCATACGCGAGAGAGACATAAAAACTGCGTTGTTTCGCGGTTCGTTAACCGGCGTTTACGAAAATGTACGTCTTCCTTGTCTGGGCCCTGATTCCTGGGCCTTTTCATCTCTCAGGCCGCCCTAGTGCTAATTATCTTAGTACCTCCTTGTTCGGCCCTATCCGTCTCTCCGGATCCTGTTTACCTCGCCAGCTCTTCAGATTCCCGGCATTCTTCAGTCCTCTTTCTTGTCACGTGTTGGCGGCAGCGCCTCAACACGGGAAGAACTGCTGGACGCATTTATGGCTGGACGCAGTGTCACTGCGCGTATCAAATGGGTAACAAGATTCAATCCCCAGGGAAGAGATCGATGGGTTCATTGTACGCCGTTGCTAGCAAGTAATGGCGAGGTTGGTGTTTGGATGGTGGTGGTTGTGGACGATAACTGACTGGCTTGTGTATATTAGAATCATTTAGTAGTAAGCGTTTGTAATGACTTATATCAGAGTTGTGGAAATATGTAGTTGGGAAGCTATGAACAGCGTAGCTAGGTGGAAATTGAAGCTCAGCAGAATGTATAATAAGACAAAGGATATTACATCCTTTGCTAGTAGTTTATGTCCTGCTGGCGTCTGGTTAGATATAAAGAAGGCCTTCACCTGTGGAATACTTCTTTGTCTCTCTCTCCGTTTTCGTGTGTGTTGAGCAAGACCGTGAAGAAGTAAAAGGTGAAGTAATGGACGTTATGGCTACAACCACAATGGCAGGAAATGGATGCCAGATAGATCAGGCAGCTAGATGATTGAACTCCACCTGATAGCAACCAAGCAAACCCCACCCGGGACTACTAGTAGTTCCCCATACACACCGGAGAAACATGGCTGCCGACGCTTATCGGCCATCCACATCAGGAAATCTCCCCAAAGAGCCCAGATCGCGTGAACTGCATCACGCCCGTCCCCTGAAGACGGATATGCAGAATGCGTAAGTAACTCGTTTCTTTCCTAGGTACTATTATTAGAAAAACTAATTCCGAGAGCAAAGCACCCAAGAGCGCGCAATTCTTGCGACGGAGATCCGCTCGTGCAGGTAAATCGCGTGCCAAAGCTACCCCAACCCGCTCGAGGGTGACCCGCTCGAGACCGCAGTCAAGGCTTTCAACGCAGCATACGGGGCTATCGGTTGTTATCCCTGTTAAGCCGGAACTCAGTAAGAAGAAGAAAAGGGATGGCGAGAAGAGAACGAATCAGTCTGTCAGTGTTGAGGTTGCGAATGAATCACCATTGAGGGTTGCCGAGATCGCTAGCCAGGCCTTGCACCTTCAGGAAGCTGGGGAATGGAATGATATAGAGAATGAGTTGCAGTATGAGGAAGAGGATGAACAGCCAAATGAGGAACAAACCGCTCCAAAGGATGTCCTTCCACCCGACCCTTCCCTGCTAAACGAGACCCGAGTTGCCCAAGCGCGTGCGGCATACGAGCCGGTCAGTATCAAACCCTCAAAGCCGCCGCTGCCGCATGGGGAATCCCACAGACTCTTCTCAAGCGTCGGATGAAGGGGCCGCGGTTACCAAGGCGGGAAGCAGCGCATCCCCTCCAGAAACTGGATGCAACAGACGAGGACTCGATCGGTAAAGAGGCACTGCGGCGGGTGGAACAAGATGATCGTCGACCGACCAATGTGCTGATCTGGGAGGTTGCAAATGACCTATATCGGGAGAAATGTGTTCAATTGGGCATGAAATTTCAGCCAATTGGAAGCCAATGGTCTCAGCGCTTTTTGATCCGTCACCCCGATTTTCGCAAGACCTGGTCGCAGTTGATAGAAGCTAGGAAGCCTCCGCCGCGTGCTCCTCCTCCCGGTGCTTCCTCTGGGGCCGACTCGTGGCGCTTTGCGGAAGATGCCAGCTCGATCATGGACGATGACTTTTCGAAGTTCAATATCCCGAAGACTGAGGCTGAGTGTGCTTCATACTTTCGACAGATTCGAAGCGGACCACCTGCCACTGCTATTCAGATTCAGAGATTCCTCACACATTTATTAGTGGAGCAGGCGAAGAGCGTTGATATGCTTAGCCGTGTGAGAAAGGCCCTGGAGGAACCACAGAAGACTAATGAAACGGCAACGAAGGTGACCGCAATAGAACCTCAAAAGAAATCAGAACAGGTCAAGGGTTTTACTGCGCCGCCGACTTCGGAGAGCCAGCAGCCGCCGACCGCTACAGCTTCGACACCAATAGTCGGTACTAGCGTTGGGAACCCTACAACTGCACCACCTCAACCATCACAATCATTATCTCAGCTAACGACCGATACCATACCCCAAGGTCAGGAACCACAGGTGCCCTTGACTACCTCAAACCCACCACCCCGGGCTAGCATACACTCTGAAGAACGTGCCACTATGGCGCGTCAGGCATCCAGCACATCTTTACCACCTCCCACAAATCGCTTAGCGCAACCGCAGCCCTCACAGGAAGCCCTGAATACCGCCAGTTCCACACCTATCATCAGCAATGCCTCTTCAACCTATACCTCCACGCCTTCTCGGTCCATCATAACGTTCCAGCAGTTTTCTAGAAATCACATATCTCAATCTTCACATCCTCCTGACCAACAAGAGGCCCATGAGCCGCAGAAACCCCAGGGTACTGCTGATTCTACGCCTGTGACCGGTAACGCCTCAGGCAACACAGCTACACCGCTGCAATCATCTATAGAGCTTTTCCAATCATCTTCTGCAATAGACCCGTCGTTATCCTTGTACACTTTGCAGTCTCCACAAAACCAGGAAGCTCGGCGCGATGAAGCCACTGCAGATTCCAACCCCATGCGCAGTAACACCCCCCCAACTCATCCCTCTGAAGCCTTCCAGTCAACCCAGTCATCATTTCAGCCTTCAACTACCTCCATACCTTGGTTGCTACATCACCCAGAACCCCAGGAGGCTCAGGAAACCCAGAGCCCCGTGGATGCCGCGAATTCCTTGTCTTTGCTCAGCAATGCTTCCTCCCGTAATCCATCTGCATCACTCGAAACATTACTATCGTCCTTTCAAGCATATCCGACAACCCATGTCCGGCAATCCCCTCAATCACGAGAGGCGCAAGGTCCTCGAAACCCTCAGAAACCTAAGAAACCCTCTCAGCCTCGAAAGCCCCAGCAGCCTCGCGCTCGAAATCCTCAACAGCCCCAGTCCCAACGACGCCAGCAGTCACAGCTGCCACATTATCAGCTGCCACAACAACAGCAATCCCAGCTATCACAGGAGCAATCACTACAATTATCACAGCCTTCTGAACCACCACAGCCTGTTCAGCCACCTGAGTCACCCCAAGTGCCAAGCCGGTCGTCTAATCATACGGCCACCACCATGGCTCCATTCACTGGGTGGGGCAGTGGAGCTCTGGGTGTGGCTAGCTCCAGCCCATACCACTCAAGTAATTTTGCAACAAGCTATGACGGCAACCACCCTGTCCGTCCGCAGTATTACCCGAATGAATACCTCCTCCGCACAGCCGTGGATCAGTCGTCGAAGCGCCGGCGCATAGATGACCCGATTAATTCGATCAATCATCCGGGGTTCCAATGAATAGCCTTGGCCCCAGGCAGAGTCTTTTTTGGACAGGACTTGGATTCTTTTTGGGAATAATGAAGATACATTAATACTTCACTTAAACATTCTCCGTATCCAGTAGGAGCACATCTTAATCCCACAAAATTCAGAAACGAAGAAGGCTGTATATGCAGTGTCCTGAATCTACAATTAAGAGCGTCATCCAACGATATCATGGGTGGCAACAGAGATCCCAATTGTCAGATTTAACAATATTGGCCGGACTGAAACATCCTCGGAAAATTCATACTCCCACTGACAAGTGTCCCTGCTGGAATTATTTTCCGATATTTAGCGGCATCGGCCTCTCTCTAGAGAGCAAGCGATCATCGGCAAGCATAGACACAGTTGAAAGAGGTTTTCTCCACGACGTAGAAATGCGCATTCTACTGGAGTTCCCGTATATACCGGTAAGTAATAATCTACTCAGGGATGTAATCAGGGCGAGGATTCATCGATTAGCCCTTCATATCGGTTGGAGACGCGCGAAGCACAACGTCGCAGACAGGATAAAAGACAGTAAACGAAGACCAATGCCGCTAGTATCCGCCTTATTAAGAGTAGATAGAGATTCGAAACTTCACAGACTGAGAAGGTCCGACGCAGTTGAAGCTATATTTACTGGTAATACACATATAATTCCGATTCTGCTGCTATGGCTTGAGAATAGACATCGATTTGTATACATCCTCCAAAAAATAGAACCTAGATTATAAAACTAGATTTATTATCATCAATAATCGCTAAGAATGACTAACATATTACTTGATTACTATGATACCAATCTAGCTAATAATTGGGTAGTTATTAAAGAAACATTGTCGGAGTTCTTATCATCATTATTCGTTACCTAAAGCCTTCTATCGTCACGCTCTACAAGAAAGAGGGGAGGTCTATATATTATTGATAGAGATATTTGTATAATTCTACGTTAGATGATATAGACTTTTTCTTGTAGAGAGTTTGAGCCTGTTGAGATAACGCAGAGCATATCTCGTGCAATTCATAGTCGAAATTGGGACCCTGCGTAAGACTTTCCTATTCGGGGTTGCCCCACAGCGTATTCATTTCCATTTTCGGTATCATAGCCATGCAAAGACCTAACTAGAAAAATGCCTATAAATGAAGACCTCGCATCAATAGAATATGCTTGTCAATTCCCCTCAGGCCAGTCCTGAAAGCATTACATATCTCTTCTCAATCTATTGAATTTCTTTGGCACGCTGTCCATCTGCCCATCCGCATCTTGTTCAATATAGCGAAAACATGCATTTCCTTGTGCTAGGAGCTACAGGTACCCTTCTCTAACTGATAGCTATTCTTTGAACAGGCCAAAGTCTGACTTGAGATACATAGGAGCCATTGGAAGCAAATTCTGCACCCTGGCGCTGAACAAAGGGCATCGTCTAAGTCTACTAGTTCGCAATCCCAGTAACCTCCCAACAAACCTCGTTCACAATACAGATGTGGAGGTCATCGAAGGCGTTCTAGAAGACGAAACCACCCTAGACAGTGCTGCGAGCTGTGGTGCCAGCATCTTTGTGTCGTTCGCTGGACCCCCGATCGGAACGAAGGGCACGGTGAGATATTCTATTGAGCGTACAAGTAAAGCAGTCTGTTGATCATCCATGTAGCCTCTCACATTGGGATATAAAGCTCTAGTTCCAAAGCTAGTGGACCGGCAGTTCAAGCGCATCCTCATACTCTGCACCCCGTCCTACCATGACCCCTCGGACACCATAACATTCAAATGGCGGCTGGGTGCATGGTTCATGAGGCTATTTAGCGATGGTCAGTATCGAGAGATGGTCGGGGTAGGGGAGTATATAGCGTCGCTGCCTGTCGGCAGGCCTGTGCAGTGGACTTTGTTTCGAGTTGGTGGGCTGACAGATGGAGAAGAGGCACCGGTCAAGGCGACGTCCCTGGGAAGCGGTGATGATGGCACATGGATCAGTCGGGCGAGCGTTGCGGTGTGGGCTCTAGATGAAATTACTCAAGAACAATGGCTTGGTAAGGCGCCTTATATCTGTAATTAACCATTCATTGGAAGCGGTAGAGCGTGCTCGATCAGATTCTAGAATGTATTATGAACCCCGTCTACCAGACCAAGCCTTCATTCACAGTATGCAGTACAAAACTGACTCCTTAAACGATATTTGGCCAGGAGTAATCGCGGTATTTGCCAGATAATCCCTCAATCTGAGCAGCGAACCAGGAGGAATGCACCTGGCCCGATACGACAACCCAAATGATGTATTTATACTTGCCTTTAACGTTCTGCATTAACAATACCCAAAAAATAGGATGTAAGCAGAAATATCTCGTACTTATCTCGTGCTATGTTTGTGACACCGATAACAATATCTTAGACGTCCGCCTTTACAATTAGCTCATACTAGCCTACCACAAACGCCATAGAGGAGAGAGAAATGGACATCAACTACTCAAATAAGCTACCTCTGAGGGGGACTTGAGTATCTAGCCGTGATTCGCTCCCTTGCACTCGTCAACTCATTGAGCGTGGCTCCCGTTAGCGGATGCCTATCCTTTCTTTTACTACCCAGCATGGCTTACACTTTTCTCCATATCCTTGTATCTACACTATAAGTATAGGGAATCTGGATATTATCGCAGGTTTGTATACTATGGAAATCACCGTTACCTTGATACTACCATTTAAAATATATATGCCAAGAACTGAAGCCAATTTTGTACCCGCTAACTCAGCGAACTTCTCCACCAACTCTCCCTGAGATTGACTCCACAGCGATCATTGTCCGCCACGCGCCTAGTTGCTATGCCGCTCAGACGGACTCATAATAAGTCCCGCCACGGCTGCGAACGATGCAAAAGACGCAGAATCAAATGCGATGAAGCCGGCCCTCCATGCGGTCACTGCGCCGCTCGAAAGGCCGATTGTCGGTATTCCACTGGGGGACTGTTTCGACATTCAGAATGGAGCGAACAATGCCAAAACCCTCGTATGTCGCCAACATACCAAAAAGACCAGTCGACAAGATTAGATGAACCTCGAACAGACCAGCCGTTGGCATCCGAGGCACCGCGTAGTACAACGCCTATAGTACCACGGGGCCGCATGAGAGAGCTCCAGTTGATACATGTCTGGTCCATGAAAACCCGCCACAGCTTTTCCTCCAACCTCAGCGACATCTTCCAATCCTTCGTGGTGGAACAGGCTTTCCATCATCCGTTTCTCATGGACTCACTGCTGGCACTGACGTCACTACACATAGCCATTGAAACCACCGACAGTAATAACAACAATACGAATAATAACCATGGCCCCCTAAGCTCAGCCACTGTCTCGGAATACATTGATGACGCACTTCGCTACCAGAATAGTGTCGTTCCGGCTTTTTGTGCCGCACTAGAAAACATCTCAGAGTCGAATTGCCATGCTCTTTTCGCATGCTCGGTGATCATGATGGCTTGCGCTGTTATAGCTCCCTTCGTCGGAAGCAGTCGTGGGAATACGATAGGAAACCTAACTTCTCCATTTCATTTTGTTAAGGGGATACATTCCGTCATTGATAAATCCCGGCCGTGGCTGGCCAAGGGGCCCTTTCGATTTGCAATCATAACCCATGCTGATGATGACTGGGAGTCAGGCCAGCAAGATAGCGAGGCCATTGATAAGTTGCGAAAACTTTGTTCCCATGGACATCCGGCTATACGGAACATCCTTGGCCGTGCCATCACACTCCTGGGGAATTGCTTTGTGAAAGGCGAAACAATGGCCATTCCGTGGATCGTGGTTGTTGGGGAGGATTTCGTGGATCTCATACAACAAGAGGAGCCCATGGCCTTATTGGTGTATATGTATTGGGGTGTTTTGCTTAGCCGATTGAAGGATGCATGGTGGGCAACGCTGTCAGGAAGGAGGATTGTAGGGGATTTAGCAAAGGAGCTCGCACAGATCAATGAGTGGTCCGAAGCTATACAATGGGCAACGGAGCAGGTAGGCATAAACAACGAGGAATTGACAATGTCATATTGACTATACTTGTATAATACGAATTTGTGGCTGGAAACTTCATCCGAATATCAGATTATGGTATCGTATGGAGGTCATACGTCCCAGGAGCTGCGGTCTCCATCGGTCTGAGAAAGACAGAATAGTCATGATCAAGAACTATTGTCATTCAGTCTCTTATTTGTACAGACTAGGAGAGCATGCGCAGAACCGTCACCTCAATTTCGGCTGCTCTTCCATTGCTCTGCATTTGGAATTGATGATTAGGGTCCACGGCATAGCACGCCATTGGTATGTCCAATTCAACTCCCGGTCATCATAAAGGCTACTATTCCAAGCCATATACCTACAACGGCCACAGTCGCAATGCTGGCACCCACACGATCCCCTGTTGTTATCTCTCGCGGCTCGTCCTTCTCCGGCTTGTGATCCCCCGTGCCTGCACTCGGATCACCTTTACTAGTTCCTCCAGTGTCCGCCGTCAATGGACCTTGATCACGGTTTCCGGTTTTGAATGGCACCATATTCGCGGTGAAAACGCTCAACGCACACATATGCTCACGGAGGCCGGTGACACCATCATATTTATCAAGGAACCATCGCTGTCCACAGATCTTGTCCGGGGAGGGCCCGGAACACTGTTTTGCTGCTCCCTCGGCGGAGCCTGTAATTTGGGCAGGATCTGGTCCAGGGTGTTGGGCATGACAGTCGTCGTAAAGGCGAGCCAAGCGGTGACTAAACTCTTGAATGTGGACTGGTTGCCATCGCACTCTACCACTCCCGGTTTTTGCGGCTCGCATGGCTCAACCATGATGTTGCCCCCGTACTCCTGTGGGAAGAAATTGCGCCATGTAGTATTCAGCAAGCCTTCCACCACATTTTGCCATTTCGTGTCACCATTCGTCTGCGCAATATGTCAGCCTGCATTCGAAGGTCATACTAATAGACTACCCAGGGGTTGAGTATCGCTGGCCATCCGTACCAAATTATACATGTATGCAGCACCATTAAAGTAGATTCCATAATTGTAAGACCATTGCATCTGGTTCGCTGCCTGGCAATTCGATTCCACCGTAACCAGATCGTTTATCGTCCACCCTTTCTCGATGATCAAAGGAACAGACGTGGCCCAGGTGAATGCCTTCTCTGCCCATTCTGTGTAGGTTTCGTTTTTGGTATATCGCGCCAGGCGGGCCGCGAGCTGGAAGAACCCTCCGTTGGAGACTGAATTCTTTAAATCGTAGCCTCCGTTCCACGAGTTTCTCTGCCACCGCAGGCCACCATGGCAGGTATCCGGGTCCCACTTCTCAGCCTGAGTGTTGAACACGCCCTGGGCAAGTGCAAGCCATGACACTTCCTCATCCTCGGGGAAGTTCAGCTCGGCGGCAGTCATCGCGGCGAGACCCCAGAATACCTGATCGTCGTTGCCCAAATCCTGGGTATAGTTGTCCGGGAGGTAGTCATTGTGGCCCTTTTGCCAAATCAAAGCCTGCTTGGTAACATCGTTGTATGATGTGTCTCCGGTCCAGTACCAGTACTGCACCAGGGCCATGAATACCTCGCCGCCCGTCCACCATGTGCCCGGAAGCTTCCCTGGAATTTGACCGGATTCGTTGCCATGATAATAGGTCATCATACCGTAGGCGGCTGTTGCGGCGGCATCTTTGATCGATTCTATCCAGTGTTAGAGTTGCAGAATCAACGTTCCATCGAACAGAAGCGGAAATACCAGGATCATTGATATCAAGCTGAATACCTGCGGTAAGTCGTCCCAGCGTCAGCCAAACGGTGAGTGCAATACTCCAAAAGTATGACCACATTTTGATGGTAACGAAGGCGGGGACATTAAACAAGAACGAGAAAGCCCTCTTTTTACATCCTGAACCCTGAATTAAAAGTTGACCAGCTCTTCCTGCAGAGCTTAATGTATGTTTCTGGGAAGGCAGTGCACTTGCTTAGTGAGACCCTGTAGGATTGCACCCTAGTGTTCAACGTTTCCTGATCCAGTAGAGTAGATACATTAGGGCACAGACTATGTAACCACGGAGAATACAGCCTTGTAATTGATCGATACATAGGACTAGCTGTCGGCCCGTTCCATTCTCGTGAGACTGAGAATTTTGACACGGTCTGTACGCTGTCGATCGGGCCAGTGGAAATGAAAGACAGGGGTCTTGCGCGGTTCATTGCAGGCAGCCATCATTCTGGGGCCATTCAGAAGGTCGACCCCAACGACCGACGCTCTTGGCCTCTTGGTCGTCGCAAACATGGAGGGGCTGATCGAGTGCTTGACTGGCTCGCCTTGAATCATAGCGCTCCACATTCATTTCAGGCTAACGAGATTGTCAGACAAGAATCATGAGAACACGATCTCTCCCCGGCTATCCCAGACCACAATAGAGGAGTAGATCCAATCGGTATCTTGGGCGTTCCTTATGCCCACTTGCTAAGACCTAATGCGGCTAGGATAGTATGTTTTTAGATAATGGAAACTGCTTGAAGGTCCTCTTCCTCTTCCTCCCATGTAGGGCTCCATTTCGGCCCCCACACCAGCCATCCAGACGAGGTATTCTTAGTGCTGATCGCGTATCCAACGGTTGGTGGTTCTCCCCGCCCTCCGATTCCCCAAGTGCCTTGCTTTCCGAACGGCGAGGAACCCTTCGACTGTTTCCCCGGATATAGCTAGTCCATATAAGTCCACTGACAGCGTGCCTAAAAAGCTTCTCGTGCTTGGGCTTCCAGTCCTACAGCGCTAAACAATGGATACGTTCGTTGCACATCCTGCTTGGCGGGTCTAGTCGGTGTCGTGCCTGACCATCCTTGTCGAGATCCCTACGGCTATGCGGAGTAGACGCTTCTAAGCCTGCATTTTCATCACCTATCACAGTCCTCGTGGATTTTCTGGTTGAGAAAACATGATTATTTGGTCCTGCTGATCCTCTTGATTCGCGATGGTCAATCCCCCCTGGATAGATATTGGGATTATCATCTGTGCAACGGACGTCGCTGGTCAGAACCACTACCCCAAGTGGCCTGGGTGGGTTGAACATCCCGTCACTGCAGGAAACAAAACATCATTGGCCAATTGGTTCTTGGTGTGTTAGAGCAGATTTCGTTCCCAAGCAACTGGAAGAAATTGTACTATAAGACTTTGCACTGCCGGGTTTCACGCCGAGCTGATGTAAGGGCGACACAGCCTCATCTCTTGTGTCAAGTTGAAACAGTGCTAACGGTGGCAGTTCAGTGGAGACTTAAGTGATAGACAATTACGAGCACAAGAATGGTGGAATCTTATATGCATTGTAGAGTTCATCGGGGGCGTACCGATGGTATCGGCAGCTTACCGACGATATCGGCTTTGCCGATGGAGTTTATATCTTTGGGTGGTGTTCATTCTTGCTTGTCTTCTCCTTGTCTTTTTGTCCTTATTAAACTCCTAATGCTTTCTTTCGCAGTAAGGTATTGTGTCAACGTTGGCTTGTGGCAACAGTACTTCAACTACCGCGTCATGAAGCCCTTGCAATGTCCGAACCACAGGCAATATACTACTTAATGGGAGAGTAGCTATGGATATCTGGTAATATTTGCAAATGCTGTTATTCTATATACTCTTCGAATGTGATTATGTCCACGATGATTATGTACTACCATCCGTATGGCCAAGATCACCCCCTCTTAAGTTACACCCCAAACTTGGGGAACCTCAGAGACAGGGCAATGTATGGCTCCACGAACAGACGAAATGACCTATAAACGACCATAAACAAGCCATTGGAACAGTCGCAATCCTCCAATGTGAAATCTATACCCTAAAACATCATCATAAACACAACTGCCTCTTCGGCCACATCCAAGCGTCCCCATACTCAACATCACCCCTCCCACCAACACCCAAGATATCGGTGACCAACGCTCTGCCCGAGTTCGAAGCCCACCATATCTTCCCATCAAGCTGACCGAGCAAAACCCCCCAGTGCCCCAAAATAAGCAACGAAAGAGGCTCAAGACCCCTGAGCGTATCAACAAATCGCCTGTTCACCACCGCTAACCAAGTAACGACCGAGCCGGGATCTTTCGTCGTGCTGTACCGGCAAAAGCAGCGTCGTAGCAGGTCTATCGCCTCGTCCGTAATACGATGCGCCTCGGGCAGAGTGCTATTCTTTTGGTTGTTTATCGCGGTTAAACGGGTGAAGGCCTCTTCGGTTTCGCTATCCAGACGCTTGGCTGCTGGGGCCCAGTAATCCCCAGCTGTGGGGAAAGAGCTCTGCGCCGACCATGCACGAGTCATCTTTGAGATCTCAGTGGTACCTTGGAGTAACTCGAAGACGTGCAGAATATTTTCAATCATGTTCGGGCCTTCATTATCTCCAATGGCTAGATGGGGCATTGCTATACGACTCGCGATGGTGATAAGCGAGTAGGCATAGATGGCGTCACAGTTCGCCGGCGAGATGTTGTTAAGAGCATGTCGGAAGGGCGTCAATGCTCGGTTTTGGTATTCCAGTGCCGTGTCGATGTAGGAGCGTGCTTCTAGGGGTCCTTTAGTGGCAGCCGTGTGCAATGATGCAATTGACAGGATGCCGTCTAAGAGGAAGTCATATTCCAGTGCCTTGCGAGGCATGGTGGTCTGCCAAACACGGTGGTGCAATGCATCGCTGGACAGACTATAATAGGTCTCCGTTGAGAATTTGTGCATCAGCTCTAATGAGCGTAGATCATAGTGTGTAGTGACTGTCGGTGATTGACTGGGTATGTCGTTTGGGCTTAGAGACACCTGCGGAGAGCTAGGGCTCGCTGACAATGTGTCGGGCAGGCGAGCCACAGCGGGTGTGCTGGAATAGGCGCATTCTATCCCCCGCGTGGTGCAGTTTTTGCAAGGGGGGCCTCGCTCGTCACACTACGGGGGGGTTGTTAGATAGGGCTCAGATACACGACATTGGTATCGATGTTATGTGCAACAGATTCGGCATTTCAACCCCATATAGCAGTTATTCTGTTTCGATACAACCTAAGGTGACGGTCGTAGTTCGAATTCAATGTGATACGCATCATCAATTACTCCATGTTAATGTGGAGTGTTACTGCCGAGGTTGTGAAGCCCCTTGGGAAACGAAAAATAAAGGCACAGAGAATGCCACATGAACAAACATGAAGAAAGAGAATTTGAACGTGAAGATGAAACAGTTGAACTAGAATGAATTACCGAGATTTGGCTCACCTTTACTCGTCTCTTTTTACACTGTAGACAGCCAGTGCGTGACTTCTTATGGGATCTTCGAGGCGGCATCGTGACGCAGAAGATAAGCCCATGTGAGAAGCACAACCCTACTCCATACAGAGAGTCAACTCCTTAATGAGGCGGAGTCGCCGGATGATGGACCAGGTGGGTCCCCCCAACATATGACAGGCAATCAGATTGGACTGGGAATATGTGAAACAGTGGCCCATTGCCAAGACCAAGTCTTCATGCAGGATTAGCTGTCTGACTACACTGCCCTTTTACTTCTCAGAAGGCGAGGACTTGGGTTTCCTGGTTCAGATAACACCTCCCAATCTCAATGATTTTGCCTTCAATGGTCTCGCTAAATAACCAAATACTATGGAGGATTTATACAATTATGATTTATTTCGCGCATACGTTCGATACTAGCTCGTGATCGTATTTTGTCTTCAGTCGAGGAATTCTATATATTTGTGAAGGTTGGTATTTATCTACCATCCTCTATTCATTGGCCGTTTCTCCGCTCGTTCCACGATCGGTCAAAAACATTCAACGAGCGTTGTGCTGTATAGCAACATTAGATCCCCAAGAAATCAATAGATTGTCGATATGATGTCAAGAACGTACCTGAAGGGACAATATCCAAGGCCTTTACGGATAGATTCGGTGGCTGTTGGAGCATATAGACGGCTGCCTGTGCAATGTCTGGAGCAACGAGTGGCCTAGTCATATTCGAGTAAGTACCGCCCCAAAACAACCGATAGGAGCTAACACATACTCAAATCCTTCAAAGAATGAATCATACATCTCCTTGTCATGACCCACACGCAACGAATGGAAATTTGTCGCGACACATCCCGGTCGCAGTGCGAGCACGCGTATATCTGTGCCGCTCAGCTCATTCCGCAAAGCGTTTGTAAACGCCTCTTGGCACGCCTTGTTGGCATGATATACGGCTTCGCCTGGAAATGGCGGGACCTCCAAGCCTGTGACCGAGGTAATGTTTAAAATCGTCCCTGTTTTCCGCCGGAGCATTGAGTGGTTCAGTACAGCATGAGCCATGAACATGTACCCATTGATGTTGGTGTTGTTCATCGTTACGATGTCTGAGACTTTCAACTCTGGGAATGGGCTCGGAGCACCAAGGGCAAGACCCGCCTGTACGATCCGTGTTACATAGCGGTTCAATATGAAGTGGGCCTTGGGAACTCACGTTGTTGATGAGAACATCGATATCGCCCATCTCTGCACTTGCAGAGGACACCGCTGCTTCGACGCTGGCATAATCCCCAACGTCCACAGTTCTGTATGTGACTTTCACTTCAGATGTTGCCGACAGCTTTTCTTTAAGCTGTGCCAGCTTGCTCTGCATGCATAACGTTAGCTGGCCTGCCTGAGGTCTGGAATATTAATGATTTACCTCAGAGCGCGAGAACAGGATCACATTTGCCCCAGCCTCAGCCAGAGCAGAAGCGATGGCTTCCCCAATGCCCATGGAGGCACCTGTCTAATTATCCTTAGCATGAGGCAACATTTTTTGTCATACGCAGAATCGACATACAAGAACCACATTTTTCCCGCGCAACGACATTTTGATGAAGGTGAGATAGATATAGCCTAGTATAGAACGAGAAGATTTTGTGAAACTCGTTTCCTAAACGATTTCCCACAACTACAATAAGCGAGGAGCCTTTTCATATCTCTAGCTTTTCCCATTGAATTAATAATCCAAAGTTGAATCACTAACTACTAATTCAACCCTAACGCGACTCACTGATCGGTGATGTCACCTGCCGAAGTGGGTGTCTGGAACGAATCACGGGATTTCCTCCGACTTGCCTTTGCGCACGGTGCACGCTAGTCCCGAGGTGGACGGCGGCGAGCTAAATCAAGTTAGCGTCTGCGGACAAATTGCCGATTCCTGATTTGTTTGAGGCTTCGGCAATGGATTTCTAATGCTGACTATAATCTGCGTTTTGCTTAGTATCATTCTCTAAAACAATTGTTCTCTGATTTGGGTCTCTTTCAACCAGGGCTGGTGGTCTCTTAAATTTGTCAAATGCTCCTACGTCTCCCGAGCCCGATCTGGAAAGCTGTCAGAGCAGTACCTGCAGTCCGTCGCTTATCTTCGTCTTCACCCCGCCTGCATACGACAACAATGACCCAAAAGAACGAGTCTGCTGCGGCCCCCAGTGAGGGTGGGAGTGAAGAACAGAAGTTACCACCTCTGTCCGTAAAAGACTTTGGCGTGTATAATCGAATGGCGGCACAGATGGACCAATTTGTATGTGTCCTTCCGTGCCTGTTAATAGAAACTGAGTTCTTTATCAAACAATAATGGCCGATCGTTACTAACGGCACCAGCATAACCACTTTCGCCTATCTTGGAAGGATCTCCAGAACGCATGTGATACCAATGGGAAGCGGCCTGGTGGACTCAAGCCCAGGCAACTGATACTTACGGGACTGCAGTTCTGCTCTCAGCTTGACTTCCACCACAGTATTGAAGAAGAGCATGTGTTCCCTGTGTTAGCTCGCAAGATGCCAGAGTTCCGACAGAAGAAGACGCTATTGGCACAACATAAGAAGATACACCGTGGATTGGACGAACTTGAACAGTACTTAGAGAAATGCCGGTCCGGAGAGGAAGACCTTGAACTGACAGAGGTGAAACGACTAATGGACGCTTTTGGGGAAGTTTTGTGGACGCATCTGGATGAAGAGGTTCGGACCCTTGGCGCGGAGAATATGCGAAAGTATTGGACATTGGAGGAGATGCGCACGCTTCCTATGTAATCAGATGGCGGCGTTGGAGGGCAATCATGGATGTCACGGGATCACTGTTCCGGCATCCACGGTGGTTTGCCATTTAGTTGTTTAGCTCGCGCTTCTTTGGAAATCCTCATTGTGGGGCATGTGCTCTTCGCTCATAAGACGGTGGATCTTGCTTACTGCTTCCAGCCGTCATGCATGTCGCCAGCGTGGTCAAGAGCCCTTCCTCGGCGCCTTGGCAGACTGACCTGGCTTTTATAAACCTACCGCGAAACCTACACCGTTTACGTGGGAGTATGACGACAAACATTATTTTACCGAACCTTCTTTAGAGCAACTCTTCCAAACCCTGATCACACAAGTTGGGATAGTAAGCCGACCACCCGCGGCAAGGTCCGTACCAAAGAGAGAGGGAGTCTGGGGACGCGTGGATTTAACCGTCTCCAGCCAGCGGATCATTGCTTGCGGTAACCACGCGGACAAGGGGCATTCCAGCTGGCGAGTTCGTTGATACTAGCGTCATGGGCACACCAGTGGCTGGAATGCGGAGCTGAGGAATGCGCACTATCCCTCATTGTCCGTCCGACTTGTTACCGAGCGAATGGCATTCTCCAAATGTGTCGCTGCTAATAATAACAGCTTTGTGCCTTCCCAGTGATTGGACGTGTACACAACATTGCGTCACTTTCACTTGATATTTCATTGCGTGCTGACATGCCTGGGCCCTGAAGCCGTATGTGTCAGACTCGGCGTGGCTTCGCTTGAGCTCTCCCTACACCTCTATGACAGGATTTAAGTTCGATGCTGCCAATACGCTTCCGTTGGCGGCAACTGTGATGCCTATTGGCAAGCAATGATCGTCCAGAATCATGTCCCAGGCCACATCCATAAGGAATAATTGCGCCAATAGATGAGGATCTACACTGCTCGGATCGAACTCGACCAACGAAACCCGAGCCGCGTAGATCAGGTGGCTGATCTATGCTTAATTTCTTAATGTTTGTTTGCCTGGCACATAGTCTCGGCCGCTGCAAACTTGCCTAAAGCAGGCACACGGGAAGCTGAAGCGACAGATGCGAAACCCCCATGTGCCATAATTCCCCACAACCCGATCCGATGGCTATGCCTCGTGCAGTTCGAGATCAGGAGATAATCCAGCGGCCCAGATTGCCCAATCCGGCCGAAATCATCCCAAAGTACCCAGCTATAAGACTAGCTCTTTGTACCGGGCTTCTCTGTCCAGTAACTTGTTTATCCACAGCTCCTACGCACGAAACAATCATCTCCCCTTGATCAAACGACCTCACCATACACCATGAAGCCCACATACGCCTATCTGACCGCCGCCCTCATCAGCGGAGCCCTCGCCGCCCCGGGCAGCACTCTCGCCCAACGCATGCGCCACCGATCGCTGGATCACCTAACCCTCCCGTTACAAGGCCAAGCTCCGCCACGGACTCCGAAGCGCGGGTAGCCGGCGCCTCCGTCCAATACAGCAACAACTGGGCCGGAGTGGTGCGCGAGCAAGCACCTCCCGAAGGCCCCTACACGGCCGTCACCGCCACATTCACAATCCCCACGTCGACGGACGTCGCCAACCAAAATGGAGTACAGGCCGGTTCCGTCTGGGTCGGCATCGACGGCGACACCTACGCGGGGGCTATCCTGCAAGCCGGCGTGGACTTCTACTCCGACCCCAATCAAGAAAATCACGCCTGGTTCGAATGGTACCCGGCCTATGCGACCAACTTCCCGGGCATCGACGTGAACGAAGGCGATACGATTGTCTCGACCGTTCGGGCTACTTCCCCGAGTGAGGGTATCGCGATCATCGAGAATAAATCCACGGGCCAGACGGTATCGCAGGCTGTGACTGCTCCTGCGCCGACGGCGACGCTGGCGGGCCAGAATGCGGAGTGGATCGTGGAGGACTTCCAGTCTGGCGATTCCATGGTTGTCATGGCGAACTTCGGGGAGGTCAAGTTCAGCGGTGCGCAGGCTCAAGCCGGGAAGGCTACGTATGGATTGGATGGGGGAGAGATTATTGAGCTGAAGCAGAACAATAAAGTGCTGACTCAAACTGAGGTGACCGGGAACAACGATATGACGGTTAAATTTATTGGAGAATGATTGCACATGGTTTTAGAATTTGTTTGATACTTTCTTCTCTTCTACTTCTGAGTTGGTTTCTTTGTGTACTTTTTCTTCTTCCTGGTTGTTTGTTATGTGTCGCCCGTGTACATATCAGATGATTTAGACGGCCAATAGATACTTCTTCTCTACTATACCGAGAGTAATTATAAAGATAACTGTATTATTTACCCAAGCATAACTACAGATTCCACCACATATAGGCCATTCACAGAACGTACCGAAACCTCGGATTCTACCAACCCACCAATCAGCAGCTCACTCAACCAAGAACGAGAAGAAAGGAAAAAGAGTACATACCTCAAAATCCGTCAAATCAGCCATGACATCTCCATCTGCTACCTGCCCAGCAGGATCCGATCGCATTTGCTCCTCCCTCCTCTTATTCCTCCTAACCAAGAGAACCCTTAAACAGGCCGCACAGGCTACCTGACACAAGGCACAGGCCAGAACCAATTTGCACCCTGTTTGGTAGATCGGTGCCTCCTTGGCGAGAAAAGCGTGCGGACCGATGATATTCCCGATGCAGTAGGCGAGGAAGACGAAGGCGGTGGCTGTTACGCGTTTGGTGTAGCCGCCCATGTTACTGGAGGGCATCTGCAGGGAGAGGACGAGGGAGGAGACGTAGGAGCCGAGCTATTCTATTCGTTAGTACTTATCTGTATCTGGTATTATTTTGGGAAGGGAAAGGCTGGGGAACGGACAATATAGTAGCCGAACAAGACGCCGTAGCGGTTTGTTCGGGGAAGTTTCCAGAGGAGACTGATTCCGATGATTGTGGGGATGAGGTAGAGCATCATGATTATGGTGCGGATGTTCTTGAAGCGGGTGGAGAGGTAGGCGCCGGAGAGGATGAAGAAGACTTGGAAGGCGCCTTGGGGAATGCCGAGGGCTGTTGTTAGGAGGGGGCTTGAGACGAGGCCTTTGATAATTAGTTTCCCGAACTGTATTATGTGTGTGTTAGTATGAACTTGGTTCATTTGATTGAGGGAGGGGTGTAGTGTACATTTGCCGTGCCGCCGTTGATGGTTTCGTTGAGGAGAGTGAAGAGGAATAGGAGCCAGACTTGGGGGTCGATGAAGGCTTCACGGATTTGATACCATTTCACTGAGCGGTTGAGGATTCCCTGGTGTATTTTAGTCTTCGATCATTGAGGTTTTGGTACGCGATGCTTACTGTCTGGTTTTGCTTTCCTCTGCCCACGAGCAGTATCTTTTCTTCAACAGAGAATCGTTTTGCGGATAGCACGCTGTTGGGCAGGAAGAGCATCAGAATTCCTCCCCAGATCACTGTTACTCCACCGCAGATCAGGAAGACTGTTCGCCAGACTGGGAAGGTCTTGATTTGGCCGATGGCGAATGTGATGAGCCCGCCGAGCTAATCTGGTCAGCTATCTGTGCCCACATGGTGTGAATAGTCTTACCATGGAACCAACGCCATTGCAGCAGTAGAAGCATCCCGCACGGAAGGGCTGTTCCTGGCGTGTATACCACATCCCAACGATCATCATAAAGCATGGGGTGATTGGGGCTGTGAGGTCAGACAGGAATCAGGTCGCAGTTGGACATGTAGTTAACATACCCTCGAAACAGCCCAAGAAGAAACGGGTGATTCCCAACCCGGTGAAGTTGTTACAGGAGGCCGTGATCATCAAAATCGATCCCCAGGCAAGCCTATACAATCAGCATTGGCACAGAACATGGAGGGAAGTATCATACACGAATGACGATATCACGGTTCCGGTCGGCAGCCGTTGGGCAAGATGACTGGCCGGGTATTCCCAGAAGAGGTATCCTGACAGGTTAGTTAGTATATATTCACCAGGACTGTTGCTTATGCTTTGGAAACATACCAAAGTAGAAGATACTGACTAGCCAGCTATACTGATTGCTGTTAATGTTGGCGTCTGTGAACAGATCGAATACAGCGCTATACGCAAGGGCCTAGCTAACATGTTATCATGGTAGCATCTATTCAGTACGAGGGAGCATACCTGCTTGTCGATGTACTGTAGCACGTATGTGCCACAAAGCAGGGGAAGAACCATCAAGTCGACCTTTCTTCTTAACTTGCTGGATCTCTCCGAGTCATTGAGCAACTCTTGTAGTTGGGTGTTGGTAACACCATGCTCTTGCAGGAATAGCTCGCCCTCGTCCAGCGAGGCCATTTGGCCAATTTCCACGTCATCTTTAGCGGTAGCTTCTATGATAGCTTTCTCTTTGGTTTCGTCGCGTTTGGGTAAGAATGTCATGTTTAAAGACTTGATTCAATTGCTATCTGGATACGCAGGGCCAGGACTGGACTTGTCTTCCGGCGGAGGTTTTATAGACTCGCATGATAGCTACGCCACCCGATGGGTGTAATCTCTCCTACAATGACATCGAAACCGGAAATCCCCTCCCGCTCCAGGCGTGGTCGAAGTCAAACCGAGAGACGCGAGGATATCAGCACCCTGCGATAGATCACCGGACCAGCGATAAGACATCCTTCGCGGGGAACTGGCCGGCTGTCATAATGCTAGAGAGCATCATAGGCGCTATCTCGAGCCAATTGAGGGGGGGGGAAGCAACGACTAGCATGCTTGGCATTCGGGCTGCGTCCGAGATAAAGACGAGGATATCGCAATCGATAAAGCGGAGAAAATGTGGGGAATCACTTGTTCGGCATTCAAAACTGGTCGCCGCGCCGTTGATAAAGAAAGTGTATTCGATAGCAAAAGTCGGGTTGTCTCTGTTCAGCCATCATGTCGAGTATTCACGGACTGTTTCGCTTGGCCCTGCTGCCTATCCTTGCTTGGCTCGTTCTCCAGCAGAAGGCATTTCCATTAACCAATTCACCGCAGATTCAACCATACGTCTCATGGCTTCCGGTCTCAATACAGAATGTAATTCTCGATAGTCGACCTCGCATCACACTGCCCCAGGGAACGGTTGTAGGTACCACAGTGCGAGACACACTCAAGCACCCCGTCGACGCTTTCCGGGGCATCCGATATGCACTACCGCCAATTGGTGAGAGACGGTTTCGTCGCGCTGAACCAATTGGCCCTTCAGAGGGTATCATAGAAACGACTCGATTTGGACCAAGGTACGAAACTGGATCGTCCGAAGAACCGAGGAGGCCAACTAACGAAACAGATGCCCTGGCAAACAACTGCTACCAATCAAAGGCGACAGCGGAAACAGCGAAGATTGTCTGACCGTCAACGTTTTCCGACCGCATGGCGTCCATGGCAAACTACCCGTCGCTGTGTACGTACATGGCGGCGCGTATAATCGGGGAACATGTAAGCATCTGGCAATCTGGCAAATCAGAGAAGCTAACCATGATAGCGTCCATGCATAACACGGCCTCGATGGTTGGTTGGTCCGAGCAACCCTTTATCGGAGTTACTTTTAATTACCGGTGAGCTCTCCCCATGGCTATCAGCAATCAGATCACCATGACTGAACGAGGATAGGATTGGCGCCCTCGGCTTTCTCCCTTCCACCACAACAGCCGAAGAGGGTATCCTGAACCTAGGTCTGCACGATCAGATCCTCTTATTCAAATGGGTGCAGGATAATATCGAAGCCTTCGGAGGGGATCCCTCCCAGGTGACATTGTTTGGACTCTCTGCTGGTGCCCATTCGGTATGTCCCCTCCTCTTCCTCTTCCTCGAAAGCAACTGCTGAGTGTCAGATCGCGCACCATATCATGAACTATGACCTCGGTCACACCCTCTTCCACCGTGCCATAATCGAGTCTGGCGCTGCAACCTCCCGGGCGGTCCATTCTTACGACGCTCGCCTCCACGAGGACCAATTCCGTCACTTTGTCGAAGAGGCCGGCTGCAAGGATGCACCTCGCCAGGAGGTAATGGACTGCCTACGCAGCCAGCCCGAGTCCGCCATCACCAATGCCTCCTTCACGGTGTTCGACCGCTACAATCCCTCCGTGCGATGGGCCTTCCAACCCGTCATCGACGGAGACCTCATCAAGCAACGACCCATTGACGCCTGGAAATCCGGCAAATGGAACCAAATGCCGATCCTGACGGGATTCAACACCAACGAAGGAACATACTACGTGCCCCCAACCATGTCCCGGTCAGAAGAGTTCGCCGAGTTCTTCCGAACCCTCCTCCCCGCATACTCCGCGTCAGACATCAATACAATCGACAAGCTCTACCCCGATCCAGCCAAGGATGCCTCGTCGCCCTATGTCGACACAAGAGTTCTATCGGTCGGACCTCAATACAAACGCGTCGAGGCCGCATACGGGCACTACGCGTACGCCTGTCCGGTGCGCCAGACAGCGAAGTTTGCCTCGGCGGGTCAGGAGCCTCCGATCTTCCTCTATCGCTGGGCACTCAATAAGACGGTGCAAGGTGGCGCGAACCATGGCGATCAAATGGCATATGAGACTTTCAACCCCGAGGTGCGTGCCATCTCCGAGAACCAGGAGAATATGGCGGGTACCTTGCATGCGTACTTGACCTCATTCATTGTATCGGGGCACCCGAACACCATCGGCGGTGCCTATGGAGACCGTCCTATCTGGGAGACGTATGATGCATCTTCCTCAGGTCGGATCATGGTGTTGGGCGAGGGAAATGATGAGCGTGCCGGCGGAAGTGGCGTAGGAATTGCGGCGCAGATGGTGGATGACGAATGGAGTCGGAAAGAATGCAATTTCTGGTGGACGAAGTCAGGGATATCGGATTAGAAGAAGCGAAGAAATGGATTGCCTGGTAGTAAATCAGGCCAGGTAGGAGTAGGAGGAGCATATGGATTGTTTGGCACGATGGCTGCTGCATGCGGGAAGTGGTTATCGATAAGAGAAAATGAATGAAATGGCATCAAGTAAACCCCACATCTCTGATCCATCAACCGACGTGCGAAATCACTCACACCCCCTCAACAACTAAATCTCCTCTGACACCAAAAAAAAAAATAACATGACGACGAGACCACTCCCAATCCTCCTCCTCGACGGTGGTCTCGGCACCACGCTCGGCGACCCTCCCCACAACATCACCTTCACGGCCGAAACGCCCCTCTGGTCCGCTCACCTGCTAATTTCCTCGCCCTCCACTCTCGAAGAAGTCCACAACGCCTTTGCGACAGCCGGCGCCGACATCGTCCTAACCGCTACGTATCAAACGAGCTTTGAGGGATTCACACTTACGAACGCTCGTTACACGCCCGAGGATGCAGCGCGCTATATGCGCTCAGCGATCCCGCTTGCGCGACGCGCTGGATCGGCGTCGGGGAGGACGGTGAAGGTCGCACTATCGCTGGGCCCTTACGGTGCGACCATGTCCCCTGTCGGGGCGGAGTATACGGGTCTATACCCGGACGAGATGAATTCAGAATCGAAGCTGCGCGAGTGGCATGCTCGGCGACTGTGCGTGTTCGTGGACGAGACGGGCTCGTGGGACAACTTCGAATACATTGCGTTTGAGACAGTCAGGAGGGCCGATGAGGCGAGGGCCATCCGTGGGGCCATGTCGGATGTGCTGGCAGACATGTATCAAGGTCAGGGGTCCAATCCGGAGAAGAGCCAATGGGCAGTAGGACGGAAGAAGCCATGGTGGATTTGTGGAGTCTTTCCAGAGGAGGAGGTCGATGAGGCGGATGTGCGCGCATGGGTACGTGCAGCTGTTGGCACAGCGGAGGGAGAGACGGGCGTCAATCTCCCCCGGCCATGGGGAATCGGAGTCAATTGCACCCGCATTGGGAATGTTGGGCGGATCGTCTCGATCATGCAGGACGAGTTGCGTAACCTGCACGAGCTGGGAACAAAGGGCTACGTCGACGAGTGGGACAGCGTGACCGGAAGACCCTGGCTGGTGTTGTATCCCGATGGCACTAATGGAGAGAAGTACGACCCTGTCACGAAGACATGGGTCGCAACGGACACGGGGAAAGAAACACGCCCGTGGGACGAGATCTACTGGGATGTGGTACGGGGACTGCCTGAGGGTGCCTGGGAGGGTGTGGTAATGGGTGGATGTTGTCGGGCTGGGCCTGAGCAGATCGCTACACTGCGCAGGAGGATTGATGAACGGTCCATTGGGCAATGCTGAAGGCGCCTAATCGCTGCGGAGATGCAGTCAGCCTAGCTACTTAGTAGTAGCCATCTTTGGTGCATCAAACATTCAAGTAAACAATCATGTGCAGAGGAATGACACGCTATATCCATTCCAACCCTATCCATAATTTGGTTCGGAGTCAATATACTGAACTCCAAGGGCTCTTCATGCACTATCACAGCGCCCATGTACTGCATTGGCTCTTTCCAGAGACTTCTAACGTCTCCTTTTAAACGCGCAATGAAAGGACCGCGTTGTCCCGTAGCTGACTTGCCCCGGTTCAACTAGACAATCAAGCCCTCTTAGGTAAGGTACCTACAACAATCCACATGAGATACCTAGTAGGTACATGCCTCCCTCGCTTTAATACACAGAACCTCCAGGCAGGATAGTAGCATATGTCACGGATACAGAATGGGAAGAATCTGAAGGTACATGAAACGCACCTGCGTAATACCCCTATGTCACCCATATGAACAATAAAACTTTCTCTTCCCTGGCGTTCGAGACACCTTCGCACATCACTAGCCCAGACGAGGTAGTTTCCATCAGTCACCAGGCCAGCCACCAACGGTCCACAAAGCGTAACGGCTGCGCCAAGATGATGGAAAGCATCGCCAGTCCCAATTCGTTCGTGCCAGGTATCATAGTGATATGTGAGCATATTCGGGAGATTAATGGTCTCACTATTACAGGCTATAGTCTAAGTCGTCCACGTGGGTCTATGCCACTTCGAATAGAATAATGGCGTAAGCCCAGCAGATGGGGCCTTGCAATCATAACCTATCTGGGCCGTCATCTAGGCGCACGATTGGACTTTTACAGCCGCTGACAATCCCATCAGGGAGGGCCCCAAATCCTCCGGTCTGACTCTATACCTCTGATATTATGTTGCCAGTGTTACGTGGGGTCCAGGGAGTGAAGAAATAGCCAAGAGTGGTCCCGAAATGGAAACCCTTAACGAAGCTCGAAATCAGCCACATGGTATCTTTACTCACGACCCACGTATGACGCTTCAGTAGCCGTCTGACGGTACCTATCCACGCTGTCTGTGCCGCCGACGGATCGTCAAGGAAGTTGTTTCCAGCGGTCCAGCCCGTTAGTCAATGTTGGGTGGCAATGAAGTTAGACAAGGACTGTCCAATCTTAGTGGTTGCTGGATCGAGTACACTCATGCAGATCCATGCTGAGCATTGAATGGGTGGGGGAAGGCTCCTCTCTCATAGGCGGAGCACCTAGCGGTATGGCCTACTTTTGTCAGCGGAACCACGATGGAAGACAGAAGGAAGGCGGTTGGCGCACGCGACTTGCATCTTGGCGGGCAAGGGGGCGAAATGGAATGTTCGAAGGATTCCCGTTAGTACGATACATGACATCGGGTGGCAGATCCTGGCACGCCAAATCTACCAGAGCAGGCGCATAATAGTTGGCCATGAACAGTGCAGGAATGGCATCCTAGAGGCTGCTAAGGTAGGATGCAGGATGGTGACATCGTCGCCAGATGCCATTGACGTGAAGATTCCTCGGTAACTGTCACTTACGGAAAGCTGTCCTGCAGAAGGGACTGCCAAAAGCGCTATCTGGCAGGAGGAGGGTATCCCGGTTTGTCATCTGCCAACGCATCCCGGATTAGGTTCAGGTCTGTCAATCGTAGAGGGTCGGGGGGTAGTTGCCTGTTGGTGAATTCGGAGGATTCGCTGGCTCCGCAACTGAAGAGACCAACAGAGCAATCGGAGCATGGTGGAGTGTTGGCACTATGGCAAACGTGGTCTTGGATACCTCGTCGTGAGGATGTTCTATCACTCTGGCGTTGGGATTCCGATATAGTAACAAACCATATGCACGATGCATGTACTAGTAGGCGGACCGAAATGGCCCCTAATTAATGTATGCAGACAACTCTTAGCGTCGGGGATAAAAATATCCTATTAATTGCCGAATATAGTATCCAACTCACGTAATATTTTAATTTGGGATTGCCGACTTCCATTAAATAGACCAACAGCGGCTAATATTAATAGTCTTTTCGTGGGCCTGCAATCCAATCAGCACTTGAGACGCGTACCAACGTGTTGGGTCTTTGGAGCCACAGCCTGAAGGCCCATGCGATGCCATTAGACACATGCGAGCTGAAGGGGAAAATAAACACTATCAGGTTTAACTGGTTGGACTGGTCCGACGGTCTCCTCACCTTTTGGAAATCGGGAGTTCACCCATCATGGGGTCGAGATGTCAAGCATAGGCTTGTAAGCAGGGTTTGGGTCGTATTCACCTGGGCTAACTATATAATCAATCAACCATCACCAGTGACGGCTGATCACCATCACTCGGGATTTGGCCATTGCCTCGGTCGCTTTCTCTTAGCTTCACCTTTCTGTCCGTTCCAACAACCACGCCAAGCGTGAACTGCGGCAGACCATGGCCGACTTCCACAAAGTTCAAGAGCTGGGTCTGGACGAGGACACCACCCTCAAGATACTAGAGAGGCTCAGACACATCAGTCAGTTATATCGGACAGGAAAGCCCCTCTTCCCCCGTCGTCTGCTAGAAGACCTCAGCCGCCAAATCGACGAAGGGAAGGAGGAAGTATGCATTCCAGACTTCGATGACGTGCCCCAGGTCTACAGCCTTAAAGTCCCCAATTGGTGCACGGATTTCGCGTAAGCCCTGCCACGGTGCACCACTCAGGCCATGAAGGCTAACCGACAGAGATAGCAACACCTATCGGATCAACTACCAAAGCATCCACTACCTGAGCTGTCCCACTCCATTCTGTCCGGAGTTCGTCCTACGCAGCGATCATGCCCCGGTCACTATCGGGTACATGCGCTCCTCAGGCCCAAGTGGAAGTACGTTCGAGGCCATTCGGGGAGCGTTTGTCAGACAGCGCCAGATATGGCTGGAGAGTCCTGGTCGTCAAAATCTAGAACACCATCTGGCCACTCTGAAGACCACGGCAAATATTCGGAAGATAGTTTGCTTCGGTCTTGGCTCCCTCGGAAGGCTGTGCGGCTACCACTGTACGCGGGCCCATACGCAACATGCTGCGGTAGAGACGATGGCGGCGTCGTTGGCCAAGAGAGGCCTGAACAACAGTCAGGAGATCAAGTGTTATGCGCAGGATCCAGTTTACGACGAGGTCGATCAGGAGTTTCTCAGAAGCATCGGGATCACCCCATTAGAAGACCCAAAGGGATTCCTTCAAGTTGATGAGCACACGCTAGTCTTTTCCGTGAGCCCCAATGTCCCGGTCAAACAGATCGTTGCCGACCTTCACTGGCCTGCTGCAATGATATGGAACACTGTGACTCCATCCGAGAAGGATAAATGCTGGGTCAAGCGCACAGAGAAGAATGGAACGGTCGGTTGGACATGGTAGGTTGGATACTCCCCAGCTTGAAGAGAGTGTATTAATACGTTGTTAGCCCCTTCACCACTGATCCTGACTCTGGACGCGTGCGTCGGATGATCAAACATTATGCGCAGGCACAACTAAAAGACCCGGCCGATTATTTTGGGGATTTAACTATTTACATGAAGTGCGAAGAATGAAGTAACAGTCACTGGCTTAACAGGCAGAAGGCCATCCGCATGTGACCTTTTATACATTAGATCGATCAGTCCGGTGGTAGAAGAGTCCGGTGGTGGAAGATGATATTTAAAAATGGGAATGCGACATCTTTTTGATTGCAACGCTCTTCGCTCGGATAGTTCTTCCCTTCCATAGTAAGACCACCGGTGCTAGAGTCAGCGCCAGCGCCACAAAAGCTAGTAGACTGCTCGCCCATTGATAGCCCAGCCGAACATACATTGGCTTAGCTGCTAATGGCAAGAACGCTGCGAAGATGTTCTCTCCGAATGCGACAGCCGCGATAGCACTGGCTGCATAGCCGGCATAGGAATCCGTGATATAGATACTAACCGCGGTGACAATGACCATACTTGCATATCCGATCAGAGCCAGGGCCACAGCCAGAACGATCCAGTGGGACTGGTATATACCCCAACCGTACATAAAGAGGCCACCTGCTAGCGCAAAGGCTGTGCTGGGAATGGAAAGATGCAGGATATACTCAGGAATTGGGATTCCAAGGCTGTCCGGGTTGTATGAAGCACTTCGGGTGTAAACTCGGTTTTGTAGAGTGCATGCGACGAGGCCAATGACTTGACCAATGCCTATGGCAGCCTGGACTACACCATCGGTGTACGATGGCCAGCCATAAGTGTCACTGAAGACGAGGGGGATTGACTGGGTGGAAATGAAGACCAGGCCAAACGCAAATGCGGACCACAATGTAAAGGAGGTAATGGTTGGCTCGGTTGCAAGAAGAACAGCTGATCGGGCTATAGTTTCCTTAAACGTTCCCAGGGTCTCGCTATCGTCTGACACCCCCGGCGAAGCCTCGTCAGGCATCAGCTTCACACGAAGTAATGGGCCTCGGGTTTCCTTCATACAAAAGAGAACAACCGGAGTGAACGCGCCGTATATAATCAACTCAATCCAGAATATCCTGTCTGCTCAGCTGCAGTTCCCTATTGGGCAAAGGATGTTACTTACCATCGCCACCCTAATGGCTCCGCAACTGCACCCAGAACAGGCCCCATTGTCACCCCAAATAACAAGGCGAATGTATACAAGGTTAGAGGGAAGACCCGTTCTTGGTGATGCAGGAATAGATTCGACGCTATTCCATCTGCGCAATTTTGCAACGTTCCTCCGAAGGCGCCAGCCATAGCCCGGCAAACAACAAGCGTGGCGAAATTTTGGGCCAAGGCCTGTGGGATCAGAAAGATCGTGAAGAGACCATATGCTGCCTACAATGCTATTAGTACTTGGTGCTGAAACGTATGAACAGAGAATTTGGTACCAAAAAGCCCAACTTCATGCCATAAGTCTCCATTAATGGGAGCGTCACTAGTGGGACAAATGCAGCCGCAGCGTTCCATGCCGTAACAGCAAAAAAGTTATATTCAAATATTCCATTGGCCAAATGGAATTCGGCGGATATTGCGTCGGCTGCGGTGGTGATAGACGTGGCGTTCAACCCGACAATGAAGGTGACCCAACATGACGTTAGCATCGACATCCATTTCTTCCAACGCGGCCAGTTGAAAGGGTTATGGGGATGGTGCTCCCAGTACATCGGAGACTGGACTGTCATTTGGCAGCGGCATATCTGGCCGAAACGTGCATCGGAGTACTGATTCAAACCGCGGCGGTAGCAAAAAGAGTGGGAAAGCTTAGCGGATCCAAGTCCACAAAATCGGATATCCAGGGATTTCCACCAGTCGGAAATCCCCAGACCGATCTAGCATGTTATTGGACTGTCCAGTGGACCTTTGTTTCCACAGTGGTGGTGATTGGATGCACTCAAGATCCGTGGGTGGATTTCCTGAGTAATGAAAACTCGAAGACACGGCGGCGGTTCACACCTCAGGCATCAACGGACTTTTCCGCCTCGCTTTTCCTTCTTTGGGTCCATCATTTTCGGGTGAATTTCCTCGTCGTCTGGATTTAAAGGAACAGAGATAATATGAAGGTGTCTTAGGCAAAGTACGAAAAACGTACGGAGTACACCCGTCATGATTGTCGTGCTAAAATAGAAACATACAAAACGTTCACAATATATAGTAACAGTACGCAGTACCCAATTTGCCCACGTCACTGTCTAAATATAGAGGCCATCGGGATCTCTCAGGAACATCCCATCCCTCATTGGAAACTTACCAGGGTCGAACGAAATACCGCGAAACTAATGTTCTGCATCCACATGATTTCACACTGTGTATCACATCACAGGCAGTCCTCTATGTAGTACTTGCACCCTTGAAAGGCTCCATGCTCTCCATTTGACAATATCCGCATCATCCATTCAACATAATGTATTCACTTGGGAAACTACCATTGGGATGCCGGAATCCGGAAGATCTAGCATCTGCACACTGTATCGAAAGCTGAACCTCGCCAAAGGCGTGAGCATTGGGAGGATGTCGATCAGTGATGGAGCATCAGGTCCAGCGGCTGTCGCACGCCAACAAACCGATCTACCTCAAAAGACAGTTGTAAAGCGGCAAGAATACCCAGGATGATCACTTTAGCGCTTCAGTTCTCTTGGAACTGGGGAGGAGGCTGCTCCGAGAATGTACTCTAGACATGAAGGGTCCGCTCCACTAGTTATCTCAGTTAACGTGTACACCCTTCCAGAACCCCCTTCCAGAACCCCTTTCCAGAACCCGCACCGTGCCGCAACGGGCGCGGATAGGGACCGTGGAAATGGTAGTCGATGCTAAGCTATGGAACTCTGGTTAACGGTTTATCCTCTCTGAATTAATTTACTTTTCTTTCTGTTTCTTTCGTTTTTATTTTTTTTTTTAGAGGCTGGGAGTCGGGTGTGTTGGTGGTGCTATACTAAATCGAGATCTAAGCCTTGGTTGTATATATATACTGAGACAGACACAAGTATGTATATCCCTCTTGGATACTCTGTAGAGCAGTACTATACTCTTACGATATCCACATTGATTAACTTCTGACACGATTCCGCTACATGTTAACAATAGCATACAAGAATTGTACGACTATCTGAGAATGCCAACATGATTATGGATTAAGGATACTACAGTTTCCGTGGAGTATGGAATTTGGTCTGTCGCCATTCAACCGAGTTAGGCGGGCGCGTGAATCGCAGAATGTAAACACAACTTAGTCAGCAGAGCACACAGTACGAAGGCAACGGACAATGTCTCAACATTTAATATATTTTTGATATATTTTTAATTTAGAAAGACCATAGCCTTGATAGGTCTCCATAAATTCTATCAATTCTAGAATACCAGTAAATGACGTCATAATGGAAGACACGGAAGACCCCGACCGGAAAAAAAAAAAAAGAAAAAAAAAAAAAAAAAAAAAACTTGACCGAATCCCAGGGCCAAGAAGCCGAGACTTCCAGCGGTGGGGGACGCAGAGGGCTTGTTCTCCGCCCGAAACGCTCCGAATGCAAGTTTATGTCTACTCCAAAACACCTCTAATTTCGACAACTTAACTGGGAGATAGTATGGTGATGGCCAACGCCAACCAAAACTCGATTATATTTTATTTAGGTAATTGAGAGGGCGGGGCCAGAGAATTCAACCCTGACGATCGGTCGGTTCTGTCAGAGCTTCAGACTGGGATTGTTTGAAGCGAAAGTCTGCCAACCGCGTGCCGGTGGAGAGGTTTCTAATTTTGAGCACTTGAACTTGACCCGCTCGAGGCTCTTGATCTTCGATCAGACTTCTCTACAGAGCACTCTGTAGACATCTACCCGAACCTTTGCAGATCACGGATTACTGTGTATCAGTGATTGCCAGCGTCCGATACGAGAGGGACGACGCGATACTCAGCCTCTCTTGTGGCCACATCTCATCCACGATCGTACAGAGTACACCAGATGTACCTGTCCTGACCCGCAACTTTGAGGGTTACGTCAGATGCAGAGTTTGCAAGACATGAATCGTAATGTTTCAATATCATAGGTTGGGTGTCAGCCGCCACCCAGATACATATCACGCATGGGAAGTGGGGAGTGCAAAGACTCGGATCCACACCGAGCCGTTGCTTGTTTCAGAGAGCACCATTCGGAGCAACCCAAGGAACAAAATGCAGAAAATTTCTTTTTGCTCTTCTCACCGTGGTTTGATACGGACTTCTGTCTAAGGCAGAGAGTTGGACCAACTGGAAAGGGTGGTATTGGTTCATCCAAAAGAATGTCCAGTCCCCACCTGCATCGCCATCACAAATCTTCGCAGCACCGTGCATTGATTCCAGGGTTCTTTCGATCTTTAGAGTGGTCGTGTTTCGGGTCTTAGGCCTAGGGCCACTCCAGATAAGGTATCATATCGCCCAATCATGTCATGTTGTTTCTTAATATAGGCAGGTCCCGCTAT
The DNA here is from genome assembly GCF_001792695.1 of Aspergillus bombycis. Lineage (NCBI taxonomy): Eukaryota > Fungi > Ascomycota > Eurotiomycetes > Eurotiales > Aspergillaceae > Aspergillus > Aspergillus bombycis. The sequence continues at coordinate 89,851 of NW_019170060.1, forward strand.
CGATCGGCACCATGTTCGAGTATGGCCATCCTCACACACTGTCGGGCTCCGCTGGCGCTACCTCATCTCTTTTTTTTTTTTTTCTTTAATAGAAAATCTTAAGCAAGCAGGCTCCATCGGGCGCACGACGCATCTCGCCTCTTCCGGACCCTGTGGACCGGGGACTGGGGTGGATGGCAAACCGTCAAAGTTGCCGCCGCTTCTTCGTGCTCGTGCGGCGTCACGCCATATGGAAGACTCTCCCAATCATGAAAAGTTCGCGTCCCAGCGATAGAGAATGAACTGGTGGCTTGGACTGCAGCTTCGACCAGAATACAGCAATAGCATGGCGGTGATTTCAGCCGTGGGCCTTTAGGGCAGAAACCATACTGGGATAGGAAACATGTGGTATCAAGTGAGAAACACCGCTACCCCACCACGGGTGAAAGGTAGATAGTGGATGGTTCCATGTCATCTATCAGCAGGCGAGGAGTGGGTCTATAGTAGAAGTCGTAATGGCCATTGTACATAGTAGAGGTCCCTGGCCCATTTTTATCCCCAGCCTTCCCGGCCTGATAGTTCCAAGTCTTCTTTACGAAAAGTTTTGCAGCTGCTTTTTCGAGTCGACAGGTCGCTCGTTCCTTCGTTTTTCTTTCCCTCGCTTTTGACTACGCCCAGGGCATGTAGGATTATTCCGTCTGCGATTATCGAGAGCTTGAGTCGCGCAGTTGTCGGTAGCAGGCCACTGCCGGGATGTTCCTCACGGTGATGCAGCGCTCAGCGATTATCATCCTATCCCTGCTGAGCACTACCGCCTTAAGCTGGCCTTACACCGAGTCGCTCGTTGACTATAACTTGAATGAAAACAAAACCGCGGAAGCGCCCATCGATTATTGGGGAGAATGGCCGGATCATGAATACCACCCGTCGCCCGACAACTGGCGCTTCCCTATCTACACAATCTTTTTGGATCGCATCGCTAACGGTGACCCGAAGAATGATGACATTAACGGCACCGCCTTTGAGCATGTGGTGGGCTCGAATCAAATGCGCCATGGAGGCGATCTGGTTGGGTTAATTGATACGCTAGATTATATTAGGGGCATGGGTTTCAAGGTGTGTTGTACCGGTTCTGATTCCATCTTGGTGTCTTGGTGCTTACTATAATAGGGTATCTACTTCGCTGGAACGTACTTGATGAATCTTCCTTGGGCCTACGATGGCTACTCACCGGTTGATACCACTTTGCTCGACATGCACCATGGCACACTTGAGGATTGGAGACGAACTATCACCGAGATCCACAAACGAGATATGTATGTGATCATGGATAATACACTGGCAACGTAAGTAGATGCCCCAGATGCCTCGGATCGACACGTTTTGACGGGATCATGTAGAATGAGCAACCTTATTGGTTTCAAAGGCCATCTCAACGATTCAGCCGATTTTCAAGCACATGAATATGAAGTCCAATGGATCTCAGATAGGCAGTACGCTGATTTCAAATTCGGTAATGAGTACAATGAAACTTGCAACTTCCCGAAGTTCTGGAATGAGACTGGCTTTCCATTGACATCAGGTGGTGTCGAGGAGCTGAAAGGGTGCTACAATAGCGACTTCGATCAGTTTGGAGAACTGGAGGCGTTTGGTAACTTTCCTGACTGGAAGCGCCAACTTACCAAGTTTGCCTCCGTGCAAGATCGTCTGCGCGAATGGCACAAGCCTATTCGTGATGTCATCACTAAGCATTCTTGTATTCAGATTGCTAGTCTAGATATCGATGGTTTTCGTTTCGATAAAGCCGTCCAGACAACCCTCGAGCCTCTAAGTGAAATAACCGCAGTCTACCGTGAATGTGCGAAGAAATATGGCAAGGATAACTTTTTCCTTCCCGGCGAGATCACATCAGGAAATACCTTTGGTAGTCTCTACCTGGGACGGGGCCGTCAACCAGATCAGCAGCCAGAATCTGCAGATGCTGGTGCTAAGCTGAAAAATAGTTCGGACGCGTATTTCCTCAGGGATGATGGCTACCAGGCGTTGGACTCGGCCGCATTTCACTACACGATCTACCGTTCTATGACTCGTTTCCTGGGAATGGATGGTAATCTGGTGGCTGGCTTTGACTTGCCTACTGATTTTATCGAGGCCTGGAATGGGATGCTCGTGAGCAACGATTTCCTCAATGCATACACGGGCGAAGTAGACCCGAGGCACATGTATGGTGTCTCTAATCAGGACAACTTTCGCTGGCCAGCAGTCAAGAATGGCACCGAGAAATACCTTCTCGGTCTCTACATCGTCACCCTGGAGCTCCCTGGAATTCCTCTGATCTTGTGGGGTGAAGAGCAGGCGATGTATGTTTTTGAATCCACTGCCTCTAACTACCTGTTTGGCCGGCAGCCAATGACGTATCAGACTGCATGGTGGACTCATGGCTGCATGACTTTAAACACATCCAAATTCTACGATTTCCCTAATGAGAAGGGATTGCACGGCTGCGAAGATATCACCGTTACGTATGATCAGCGGAACCCGGCACACCCGTTGCGCAATATCATGAAGCGCATGTTTGAAATTCGGGAGCAGTATCCGGTAGCAAATGATGGGTTTTATCTTCAGACGCTTTCCCAGCTGACAAAGGATGTGTACCTTCCTGGTTCAACGGATACCCCGACTGTGACTGGTCTATGGTCGGTGTTGCGGAGCTACATCCCTGGCGTGCAGAAGGAGGCAACCAAGAGCAGTCAGAATCTTTGGCTTGTGTATCATAATGCGAACAAGACCGAAACCTACGGTGGCGATTGTAAGAAGAAAGATACCGCCTTGCTGTCGCCCTTCAAGTCGGGAACGAAGCTGAAGAATCTCTTCTACCCTTACGATGAGCTTACTTTGGAAGATGGTCCGGGCGAAGTCGCAGTCCACAACAGCACAGAGACCTATGGATGCATTCGTAGTATGAAATTGCTTCCATGGGAATACCGTGCCTATGTGGAAGCCGACAGCTTTGTGCAGCCCGGCCCTACTGTCACTGAGTTCGTTCCTGGTCACGACGCCCGATTGTTGTCGACGGACGATAGTGGTCAAACCGTTGACATTCAGCTCGGATATTCAAAAGAAATGGACTGCGACAAGATTGCTGATGCTATCTCTCTGAACTCGACGACAGTGAAGGGAATCACCGCCTCCCTTGACACATCCAGCGTGTCTTGCAACAAAATCTCCGCGAGGACGAGCAGTGATAACTTTATTGGGGAGGTCCCAACTGTTTGGACATGGTCCGCCAAGCTGAAAAACGTCCACCATGGAATCCATCAAGTGACAGTCAAGAACGTTTCCACGACGTCTGGAGTTCATACTGATGCGGTTGATCAGTTCTTGTTCCGTGTCGGAAGTCAAACTAATCCTCTCTTATCCCCCCTGGCGAATTATTCCACCAGCCTTGTACAGAAATCCGACAATGGCAGCACCTATATCCAGCATGACGCCTCTGGAGCTGACGAATTCCGCTACTCGACTGATTTTGGCCTCAACTGGTCCAACTGGACAACGTATACCGGTGATAACACTCTCGTCGACTTTCCGGAATGGACCGGAACAGACGCCCAAAAGTGGAAAGGAACTCATATCCGCGTACAGTACTTTTCAAGGCTCACCGCTAGTAGTGATTATATCCAGGAAGGTGATCACGGCTGGGAGAATGATGTTGCTCGAAGATTCCCTAACCTCTTTTGGAACGGGCCGTTCAATCAATATGGTTACGATGCGGGACTGGATAACAAGATGAGATACGATGCCAAGGAACACCGTTGGAAGTATGACTTTGTCTACGAGTGGCCGGCTATAGGACAGATGAGTGTGTGGGGCATGTTAAAAGATGGGCGGCCCGACGTTACAGAGGTCTACGGTGATGTCGACAATTCATCTGTAGTTCAGAAACTTCCTCCGTCTTACCTCTCATCCAATGTGATTAATATCACGAAGTTGCCTCCATTCCCGCACCTTGGCTGGACCATCACTCTCAATGACGCTAATCTGCGATATGAGATGCTTCCAGTCGGATCTGGATGGGCTCAGCTCGTGCTATACATTCTTCTCTGGGTCCTCCCAATCCTCATGGGGTTTGCTGGTATCTTCATCTTCATCAGGACATTCTACCGCGTTAAACTGAATACCGATGGCGATGTGGCTAAAGAAGATAAGCTGCCGCTTCTGTTTTGGCGGAGGGTCAGAGAAAAGTTCTCCGGCGACGATGACTCGGACAAGTCGATATCTGATGGGGACGTACCGACGGACGTTGCTCTCGCGGGAGCTCCTGAGCAACGACGTACGGTGTTGATCGCCACTATGGAATACAACATCGAAGACTGGAAGGTCAAGGTCAAGATCGGCGGTCTAGGAGTTATGGCACAACTCATGTCCCAGCATCTGAAGCATCAAAACCTTATCTGGGTCGTTCCTTGCGTCGGTGACATTGAATATCCTCAGGACACACCATCTGAGCCTTTCGTGGTCAGTATCCTGGACAAACCCTATTTTATCAATGTGCAATATCATATAGTTGATAACATCACCTATGTTCTGCTCGATGCTCCAGTTTTCCGGCAACAGACTAAAGCAGAGCCGTATCCTCCTCGCATGGATGATCTTGACAGTGCGATCTACTATTCGGCATGGAATCAATGTATCGCGGAAACCATCAAGCGATTCCCTTCAATCGATCTCTATCATATCAACGATTTCCATGGTTGTTTAGCACCACTGTATTTGCTACCCACGCGTACCATCCCAGTGTGCCTGTCCTTGCATAATGCTGAATTTCAGGGTCTCTGGCCCCTGAGAAACCCCCAGGAGAAGAAGGAAGTTTGTTCGGTCTTCAACCTCCCCGTCGAAACTGCAACCAAGTATAGTCAGTTTGGAAACGTTTTCAACCTTCTTCACACCGGTGCTAGCTATGTGCGATTTTACCAACGCGGCTTTGGTGCGGTAGGTGTTTCTAAGAAGTATGGAAAGCGTTCATGGGCTAGATACCCGATTTTCTGGAGTCTTGAAAAGATTGGCAGTCTTCCAAACCCAGATCCCTCCGACACAGGGGATATAGCAAATAACTCAGAGGCCGAAGCTCCGACCCAGTCCTACGAAGAACGAATCAATGACAAGCTACAGGCGCAGAAGTGGGCTGGTCTGAATGAAGATCGCAACGCGGACCTTCTAGTGTTCGTTGGACGATGGTCAAAGCAGAAGGGAGTGGATTTGATTGCAGATGTCATGCCCGCAGTATTATCCGCCAGACCCCACGTACAATTGATCTGCGTTGGACCTATTGTCGATCTCTACGGCAGGCTGGCTGCCACAAAGCTGGAGCGCATTATGGAAATGTTCCCCGGTCGTGTGTTCTCTAAGCCAGAGTTCACCGTTTTGCCTCCATACGTGTTTTCTGGTGCCGACTTCGCTCTGATCCCCTCCAGAGACGAGCCATTTGGGTTGGTTGCCGTGGAATTCGGTCGTAAGGGTGCACTGGGAATCGGCTCTCGCATCGGAGGCTTAGGCCAGATGCCAGGTTGGTGGTACACCGTAGAGTCCGACGCAACCCGCCATCTTTTGCACCAGTTGAAGACCGCTATCAAACAAGCTTTGGACTCATCACAGGAAACTCGGGAGGAGATGCGCGCCAATTCAGTCAGGCAGCATTTCCCTGTTCTTGAATGGATACAGAAACTCGAAGCCTTGCAGCGAACAGCGATCCAAATCCATCATACAAAGAACAAGAACACCGTGACCGGCCCGATGCCAGAGTCTCAGAACTACTGGGAGACGCAAAGCGTGAGGATGTCTACGCTGGGCCTCCCAGGACCTACCCAGTCGATGACAGAGGGTTTGGATACACCGCCAGGAAGACTTTTGACACCTGGCCAGTCTCGATTTACAGAATTGCAATTAGAGGGGGCTGATGGTAGTAGGAACAGTAGTCTAGGTCGCAAACTCTCGCTCGGTCGGCGATCTGGACCTGGTCAGGACAGGAAACGCCTCGTCAAGAGCCCACCGCGCGAGAGCCAGATTCTCGGCGAGGAGTTGGATGGCGAGAACACGGATGCCGAAGAAGAGGGGACAGCTACGCCACAGGTGAATTATATTTCGCCTGAAGAGGCTATGGCTGCAGTGAACAACACTCTGGGATCTCAGGATATCGGAACGGCCCACACGAACAACAGTACTCACTCGCTCGCTGGTCCTCAAGGTTCTTCTTATATGTCAGTGCCAGGCTCACCAAACAACATGTCGCGGGCTTCTTCTCCCATGCCGGGAACCCCGGGGCTGCCTCAATACCCATTCCAGTTTGCATTGGGCTCTGGTGGAAATACTCCCTTCGCTCACTCCCGCAATGTCTCCATGCTTTCCTTGCCTTCAGTCGTGGCGGACCACAACCAGCCTGTTTTCGAACTGCAAAAGGTTGACCCAACCTTTACAGACAGCACACGCCACTTCACGCGACGCTTTGAAGAGATCCTCAACAACCTGAACAAGAAGAACTCAATGACAGACTGCTGTATTGAGACCTACCTAATGAAGAGCGAGCGTAAATTCTACGACATGTACAACGATGCACAGTTAAAGAAACAGCCGGATGACCGTGCAGTATCCGAGACGAATTCGGACACTCAATATAACCGCTCCTCGTACGCCACTGCCAATGGAGGTTCGGACTCGAATGATTCAGATGGGATCGATCAATGGCTCTCTCGCTTAGGGTATAAGCGACCTATTGCTATTCAAAGATTCATGAGACGGCGTCTCGGGAAATGGCCTGTCTACGCTCTATTCCTGGGTCTTGGACAAATCATCGCGACTAACTCCGCTCAAATGACCCTGTTGGTCGGTCAGGTAGGAGAAACAGCAACCAAGTTGTACATTATCGCAACGATCTACTGTATTTCCTCTATCTGTTGGTGGCTCCTCTTCTATCGCTTCCCGTCAATAATCGTCCTCACTCTCCCCTGGTTTATATACTGCATGGCATTCATCATCATTGGTGTCTCTCCATTCGCTCTCACACCTCTCGGTCGAGCCTGGGCCCAGAATGTTGCTGCGGGTGTTTATTCTGCCGCGTCCTCTAGCGGCTCGCTCTTCTTTGCCCTCAACTTCGGTGACCAGGGTGCCGTCCCTATAAAGGATTGGATGTTCCGCGCAAGTCTCATTCAGGGAATTCAGCAGCTCTACACCGTCGCCTTATGGTACTGGAGTTCCAAGGTGACCGAGGCAGAAGTGGGAGGCGTGTCCACCGCTGCCTTGAACTCATGGAGACTCACAGCTGTGGTGATGCCCATTGCCGCTGTATGTTTCATAGTCGGCGTGCTCCTCGCGCTCGGCCTACCAAAATACTACCGCCAATCCCCCGGTAGGATTCTCTTCTTCTACACGTCCCTCTTCCGTCGCCGTATCGTCCTCTGGTTCTTCTTCATGGTAATTATCCAGAACTGGTTCCTCTCCGCAGCATTCGGTCGCAATTGGTCATTCCTCTGGTCCTCTCAACACGCCAAGACATGGGAGATCGTGATTCTGGTCATCTTCTTCTTCGTCATCCTCTGGGTAATTATCCTCATCATCTTCCGCGCTTTGTCCAAGGAACACAGCTGGATTCTACCTGTCTTCGGCCTGAGCCTCGGCGCACCGCGCTGGGCCCAGACATGGTGGGGGACGTCCAACATAGGTTACTACCTGCCGTGGGCAGGGAGTCTAACATCTGGTGCCCTCGTGTCGAGATGTGTCTGGCTCTGGCTCGGTGTCCTCGATGAAATCCAGCAAGTCGGTCTGGGTATGATCCTCCTGCAGACCCTGACAAGAGTGCACGTTTGCTTCGTCCTGTTGGCCGCACAGGCTCTCGGATCCATTGCTACGATCTGCGCACGTGGATTCGCGCCGAACAAGCTCGGTCCCGCGAGCATCTCTCCGAACGTGGGGACCTCTTTAGACGCAGTTGGAAATGCGTGGTTCTGGATTGCGCTCTTTTTCCAGCTTCTGGCTAGGTAAGGCTTTGCATTCCCTCCCTTTCATGAAACTCATTACTAATGCCGGTTATAGTTGGGGCTTCCTTTTGTTCTATCGTCGTGAGCAGCTGAATAGGCCTTAAGGCTTGCTTGTTGGTTCGAATTAGAGATCAATGCTGTGTTATTCTACCGATGATCTCCTTTGGTTAGATACTTATCTACCATCTCTTCATGAGCAGAATTTTTGTTGATTGCCATTTTTACTGGCATTGCGGGTGTTCGTTACGAAATGAGGACTCGATATCTTAATGTATTTATGTATATTTTTGGTGTTGTGGTTAGAGGTACATAGATCCCTTGAGTAAATAATATTCTTAATATTGGATTGTAACTTCTTAGTAAATAGACTATTATGATGAATAAATGTGATGATGCTACATCGTAAATGTCATCATAGTATATATACGTGTAGCATTAAATCATCAATGTTGCTACGAAATAAAGATCTAATTAATCCCCTTGTATGATCCACTAAAATATGTAGAATGCCTTTTTTATCAACCTTTCACGGCCACAGCGATTGCAACAGCTGCATTGGTTGAATGGCTGATGCTTATCTCAACAACATCTATACCTTTGGCCTGGGCGATATCTTTGACTTGCCCATGAAGCTAAAAAAGCGTCAGTACGTCCACATCGGAGAGACAAGAGAACTTACGGCGATTTTAGGGACGCCACAGTGGCTGAGGACCTCAATCTCGTGCATCGCAGTCCCGGGTCCTGAAGAGGAAGTCTGAAGACTTTTGAACACTGCCTCCTTGGCACTCCATCGACCCGCAAAAGAGGCCTGAGGATTGGTAGCCTTCGAGCAGTACTCACGTTCAGCCAGAGTGAAGTTGCGCTGTAAGAATGTCTCGTTCTCGATATTGATGTTGGCGATTTCTTCTACGTCAACTCCCACGCTTGGGGACGAAGTGCCTTTTGATCGCCCGACTGCTTCTACGAGCATGCTTTCAACAAGGGAAGAAAGAGTGTTTCCTTCATCCTGGTTCTCGACTGTTTGTGGGTTGCGATCTGTGACAATGTTGATCAAATTCGACGGGCTAGCCCGTGCTTCATTAGCAGGTTGCATCTGGTCGTCTTGCCGACTGCTGCTTGGGTCCAGAAAGACCTTTTCCGTTGCATCTCGGTTCTCCCATGGTGGGAGGCTCTTTATTTGCACGATACAGTTGTTAAGTATGCGAGAGACAAAAATTGGAGTTGCAGCTCGCTGCCGTTTTGTCACTCGCATACTGTATTCTTCATACATTGGCGCAGGAATGGACGCAAAAAGGTAGCTAGGTGCTACAATAAGGGCGATGGCACCTTTCTGCCCGAAACCAAAAGACGTTATCATCGCTGCTTTAATTCCGGTTGTCTGGATTGACTCCATAGGGTATACCAAATGCTCAAACGGTCGCAATTGCTTGTCGATATTGTCTGCGTTTCGGTTTCCCGGGACGATTCCCCCCTGCAAGATCTGCATGCAACCATTCAGCTGCCACGCACCTGCTGCTGCCTTCGGATGCCCGGTTAGTGACTTCTGGCATACGCAGAGCAGTGGGTTTCCCTTGCGGCGGCCTAGATGTTCCATTTGGGTGTTAACAACTTCGCCTTCATTGATGTCATTTGCCTTGGTTGATGTTCCATGCATCGAAACGACACTGATATCGTCAATTCCTAGGCCCCAAGTGGCCAAGGCGGCCCTGAGTGGAGATATTGATGAGTCTTGTAGGCGAATGTTGTGAGCCCAGCGATATTGGGCGTCGCGAACTCTCAGTCTCCTGAATTGTTCTGCTGCTTCCTCGGCGGTGCCTGAACTCTGCACTTTCCCGAGCTGTCCACTGATAAACATTTGCTCAATATCCGCCACCTCCTCGTCGAAGCCTGCGCGACGGAAATCAAAGTCCAACATTGGAGAACGTTTACCCTCATTATTCTCACGTGCAGCAGTTAAAATGCCTTTGCCAGGAGCAGGGATGGAGCGACCAACCTGGTCACTAGCCATCTGGCAATACGCGATAATTCCGTGTATCGGTAGGCCCAGCTTGAGGGCCAGTTCGGCATTCATTAGGAGCTGTACACCACAGCCGGCGGATTCAGCGAAGCCACTTCGTGAACTGGCTGTTGGACGAGATATTTCACTGGGAAGTCTTCCTCTGGCCAGCTCCTCTGCACAGTTGGCAGTGGCTTTAATATTATCAAACTCAAACGACAGCTCTTCACGATAGTCATCACAGCCACCGACTATAGCTACCTTGCACTTGCCCGAAATAATACTATCGCAACCAATATCTAAGGATTCTAAGGCGGTCGCACATGCGCCAACGGGAGTTTTAAGGGGCCCAGAAGCAGACAATAGCAACATGTTGACCCATGCACTCATTGTATTCAGGAAGTGCTCCAGTATGATATCGCCCCGTACTTGACGATCGAGAAATCGATCACGATACATATTCTGAATGGTTTTCATGGGCCCACCTCCTGTACCCAAACAATTTGCTAGTTCAGAAACATGAATGTGTTGGTATATATCGTACGGGTCGTTAATACCAGCCGACAGAAAAGCTTCTGAGACACAGCAAAGCGCATATAGTGTGGTTTTATCGACCTGTTGCACGATCTCTTCAGGAATGCCATAACGTAAAGCGTCCCAGCCAGTAGGGACTACCCCTGCTACGGACTGATGGAAGGGGACTGTTTTGGCAATCATTAGAACCGCACCCTTCTTGAGAAACACACGATAGTTGCCGGACCCTGCAATAGGCTGCAACGTGATATTACTGCCGTGCCGTAATTTGAAGGCTTCTGCCGCAGTTTTCGAACACTCAAAAGGGGGAAGGTCCTCTTCAACAGCAACCTCCTGCAGGAATTCTTTCTGAGAGGGAATGTATGTGTCAATGCCGTCCGGGTCAATAAGACGTAGACCTGAGTTTGAAATTATATGCTCATGGTATCTGTGGGGAATATCATCATCATGTATTGGCTCTTGTGTCTCTGCATCGACCCAGCCAACGTACGATCGGCCTTTCCAGTCGCCATCAACGTGATTTATTAATCCCATTATCCACGCCATTTCTATGTAGCCTTCCAAGCTAAACCGGCCTTGGTGCTCCATCTCCCACCGAGTACGCGAATTTCCCCAGGGCCCAAGCTCTGAAAAGCCTACCACGACAACTGTACGCGAGAGATCTATCATCCCTTTAAGATTGGACAACCTCACTGCCAAGTCATCATAGGGCTTTAGGGAAGGAAATGGAAGTTTGATACAGGCGCGCCGCCTGCTGATATTAAACCCAGCGTTCTCTGGTTGTTGCCTTTGTGGTCCGAAGAGTACTAAATCATGATGGGCGTCTTCTTCATGCAGGGCCTTCCGTATCTGCGACTCCTCTGCAAGACGCTTACGACTCGCTGAAATATGGTCTTTGATATCCCATATTAAGCCCAACCCTCCGGTGAGATCTGCATAGACTGGAGCTTGCTCAGAAAGTGTAGTAATCTCAGGTGTCATCAAAGCGAGGATGTTAAATGCCATTTCAGCTTGTGTGAACGTAACAACACCCATCTTTTCCACTTCTTCTGCTATAAAGTTGGACGAGTGCATAAGGCCGGTGCCTCTTGTCCAGCCTATAACTGCTGCACAAATGGTGATGCAACCTGACCAAGCTTCAGAGTGGAAACGATTCAGGAGCGTCTTCAAACCAGCTTTTGACTCCGCATACAGGCCGTCACCTCCGAATGAGCCCTCGTTACATGACATAGGCAATACAATCGTTGTTGGCCGACAGCTAATGCGTCGTTTCTCCTTTTGTTGTCGAATAAACCCGATGATCCGTAGTAGATTGACCAGCATAGTTCTGAGCGCAAGTTCCTGATGACTTCCCAATTTATCCAACTCACCCGCTTGGGGAACAGCAGCAAATGGTATGACATAGTCTAGGTCGCCGCCTATAGGGGAATTCTCACCATATATATGCTCAATCAGGTATTCACAATCCCGTTTGCTGGCCTGGTTCATTGGAAGGAGCGTCAAGGACGCTCCTCTAGCGCCATACCGACGGTACATATTTTGATAAAAGCTCGCGCTTTCCGAGATTGTCCGACTTGTGGCGACGACCACCCGAGCACCACCGCATAAAAGACCCTGGACGACCTGTGCTCCAATTGAGTTAGGGCCAGCACCTGTTACTAAAACAGTCTTGTTGGCATAGCTTAAGCCAGTACTGGTTCCGGCGCCTAGAACTGCATGAAATATCCTGGTAGCAACCGCGTCATACTTCCACCCACTTTCATGTCTTCGAGACTTAAGATGAACAAAAGGTATCCTTTTCTTGAGGTCATCGGCACATAGCCGTCCTTGGCGTACAAAGTCCGGGTAGGAAGAAAATTCCCGGGCTGTCTCCATATATTCCACCTGGCCTGAGCTGCTGACTGTGGTTTTCGGGCCCAGGACCGGCGAGGAGTAGATATAGATGGGATCACTCGCCAGAGCCAGGTTTCCTAGACGAAGAATCTCCTTTAACACAAGCGAACTATCCGAACATGAGAATGTCATCTGGTTCTGACATAGAATAGGGTGGGGCGGTTTGATCATTGCTTCGATAATGTTGCTACAGGTTGCATCCCACCGGTTCAACATTCTGTGTAGGTGGTTACCTTTCGTTGGAAGTGCCACCACTACCGGGTCTGAAGCAATTTTGTGTAACCATTGTATAATCCCTTCTCTGGCCCAGTTCCACCAAGAGTCGTAGTTTCGAGACTGGTTGGTATCGAAAATTGACTCTATACCGTGAGAAAACTGGTCATCGAATTCTGCGTTCCATCTATCTAACGTTTCTTGATGTTTCACATCTAGCGGCGACTTTCCTGAAGCTCCGAGGTCTATCTGCAGATACTTCGCAAGTATATCAAAATGCTTACGGTAATAGCTGCGTTGCTCTTCATGAAGGATCTCCTGATTAGAGAAACCCCCAACAGACGGCATGACTTCGCTCTGGTCACTATAGAGGCCATCGGCAGGGACCAGAGAAATCCCTTGAAACAACGCGTACCGACTGACTAACTCATCAAGATACGCTCGGGCAGCATCTGCATTTGCTAAACGGGCGGTAGGCTCAATGGTAGTCGCAAGGCAGATGGGAACGAGAGAGTGAGCCTTGGAAAAGCCCCAGCGAGAGCATATGTAATCCTGCATGGAGCTTTGGTTAAACCTAGCAGGCATCTTTCTTGATATTAACCTAGCAATTAGAGTGGTCATCTGCTTGGCTGGCTTTCCAACAAAAGCACCTTGCAATGCTTCTCCCAATGCGGCCAGAGTCATATCTTCAGCTCCCTCGGGCACCTTGCCAAATTCAGCGACAAGGTCTCCTACCAGCTCATTTTGTAGTGTGGATTTGCCTAGTTAATTAGCTACAACTCATTAGTTAAACGGATATAGCCATACCACCGGATAATTCGCGGATAGTCTTTCCCACGGCAACTTTATCAAACGGTCGTCGTAGCTTTTGAGCTGTCATAGCGAGAGCAATATGGCTACCTGATAGAGCCACATCAAGACTGGGTGAAGCCTTCAAGAAAGGCGCTTTAGGCGGAACACATTGCTGGGGTTCCGGCGGAGAGCCAGGGGGCGAAGGCAACAAAGATACATTGTGAGAAGTCAATAGTCCTGCTCTGTCTTTCTTGTCCAACCATGGATTAGAGTTTGAGTAAGTGTAAAATATTGCATCTTTGTCGTCTTGATAGGAGAGGAACTGCAGGTGCGACCATTGTGACTTTGCATAAGACTTATAGTATCTAGTGGCGGACCTTTTTGCCATAGTGGCAAGTGTAGTACGTGGGCCGATTTCAACGAAGCGGCATATTGGAGGGCAGCTAGTAATCAATTCATGTTGAGTTTCGATCCTAGAAAGATCAGCATGCGATGGCGCTAAATGCTGACTAGACTTACCATCGTACAGGAGATGCTAGTTGATATCTGCCGACTTAGTATAAACAGGACATTAGGTCAGTTAAAGAACTCACGAGAGCAGCTCAATAAGCAATTTAAATGCTAATTGATTTCTATTCTCCTTCTGATAGTGCCCAGCTGAGATCGGATCCATAATAATATTCGAGTAGTTGATCGTAGTGAACGAGTCGTCCCACAGGGCTAGTCTCAAAGCCAGCAATCTCTAGTTTCACACGATGAACACGGATCTCCCATGTAGGATATGACAGAGTATAAATCATTTCCCTCGCCAGCGGCCCTCAAACTCAACAACGAGCACCGCTTTAGGATAGGCTTCAATGGATCTAGTGAATTTTTTAATCTTGACTTTTGGGCCTGACTCGTAGATATACCTACTCTAATGCGATTGAATCATAGGTAAAGTATGAATAATCTTAAGGGTAGGGGCAACAGTGCGAAGTAGGTGATACAAAGAAAAACTCCGTCTGTGAAACTCCGGCGGCGAGTGCGAGAGCAAGCTATATCAACTGTATCTTCTCTAATACGGCCGAACTCCTTTCACAGATAGGGCAATTTCCGCACCCTCATGGACTGATTTCAAACTGCAACTTATCCGTCTATTCAACACACCGGTGAACATGTAGGTATAAACTCACGGAAGTCAGGTCCATTGACAATTGGTAAGGGGCTAATCCATTCCAGTATCGCATATATAATTGCCTTAGCCTCATCTTTCCATGTCGTGCACGGCCCTTTTTCCTGTGCTGCTCCGGTAGGGCAAGGGTGGTATACATGTGGCAGTAGGTGATAATATATTGCTCGAACATTTACGCCCCCGAATCGTGTGCTGAAAGAAGATGGATACGAGGGTAGAGATAATGGAGGAGATGCCTGCTCCCCTGTCACCTGACTCCGCAGCAACTGACGCCATGGAGCCTCCGTTGATGCGCTACACTGTCCCATCGTCCTCCAATGTCAGATTCAACGTGGAATTTCAGCATAGGGGTATAATCCTTTCCCTCGCCGTTCCAAGTGCTTACTTTACTCTCCATGCTCTACAGAGAGATGCATTTCTTCGCTCAATATCATTGTCTGGCACCGACGACATCAAGAACCCTGTCGAATTGGCGCTAACCTATATCGAGTTCCTCCTCTTTCAGAAAGACATAACGGGGGCGGCTCTGGCGGTGCTCTTGGAAGCATTCGACAACGAGTTTCTTAGAAGAACAGACATCCATTCTCTCATCGCGGAGCTAACGTCGAGATCCGAGCAACGACAGCGGTGGTTACGCATATACTATCATGCTGTCAATCTTGAACGGGAAAACGCGATTGAAGATGATGGTAAGGGTGTGGACTACAGCCGAAGTAGCTTTTTCCACAATGTTGAGACCAATCAGTTTCAAGTAATGGCACTGTTTGGAGGCCAGGGGGATGCGAGTCCCACGTGTGTGAAGGAGCTTTCCGAACTGTACAACACATACCAGTCGATACTCCAGGGCTTTTTACGAAGAATGGGGTCTAGTCTTGCCGAGCTGTCCCGCCTGCCAAGGTGTCGCGCATAT
This sequence comes from Aspergillus bombycis, assembly GCF_001792695.1. Taxonomy (NCBI): domain Eukaryota; kingdom Fungi; phylum Ascomycota; class Eurotiomycetes; order Eurotiales; family Aspergillaceae; genus Aspergillus; species Aspergillus bombycis. The sequence goes on from NW_019170060.1 coordinate 105,369, forward strand.
TACCAGCGGCGACGATACTTGGACATCGAGGCGTGGATGACCGACGCCGCTGTGGTACCTGATAGTGCCTTTGTGGCCAGTGCTCCTGTTAGTGTACCCATGATCGGATTATTGAGTCTCGCTCGATACATCGTTACTTGCCAGATATTAGGGATATCACCTGGGAAGATGCGGACACTGCTTTCTGCTACCACGGGGCATTCTCAGGGTCTTTTGGTATCAATTGTCGTTGCTATGTCAGACACATGGGAGTCATTTTACGACAATAGCAGCTTATTAGTGGATGTCCTGTTCTGGTTAGGATGGGAGTGTCATAATTGTGCGCCTCAGAATACAATCCCCGCAAGGTCCACGGGAAGCGAAGACAATGATGTGGGCCCCGACATACCTTCATACATGCTTAGTGTTCGAGGGGCAACACGATGTCAAGTTGAGGATATACTGACCCATATGAACCGTCGCTTGAGCCGAGAATCGCAGCTGTATTTGGCGTTGGCAAATGCTCAAGATCAATTCGTTGTTGCTGGTCCATATTCGTCCTTATTGCATCTTGACAACTACCTTCAAGAGGTCAGTACCTCTGCCATAGATCAATGCCACACCCCATCCAGCAGCAGAGGGCCATTTATCCAGCATAATTTCCTGCCAATCAGCACACCTTTCCATACGCCATATCTTCGTCCGGCTGTAGAATCCTTGAGAAAACGATTTTCAGATAGACGGATCCTCCCCCAACAACTAGCCATCCCAGTATTCGACACCAGGACTGGTCATGATCTCCGTGCTTCGGATGGGAACGTCCTGCATTTGGCTTTTGATGCTATTGCCCATGACATCTGCGATTGGCCCGCTGCAATGGCCTGTTCACCCAACATGAGTGCTCGCCGTCCTCTTGTGTCACATATTATTGTTTTTGACCGGGGTGGTCTTGGTTCATTGGTGAAGAAGATTAAAGAGGGTCAGGGGATTCGCGTAATTCAAGGCTCTGATCTCGATTCCCGGGACCCCGAACTGGGAACCATGAAGGATCTATTTTCTCCCTTGTTACTTGATTCCGCGACTAGGCTCCAAACCTGGGGCCAACTCTTCCAACCACGACTGGCCCCGGGAACAAAGATTAAGATTGAAACACGTCTCACACGGCTTTTAGGCACCCCTCCAATCATGGTTGCAGGTATGACACCCACTACGATGCATTGGGACTTTGTTGCAGCCATCATGAATGCAGGATATCACGTTGAGCTGGCTGGCGGAGGGTACCATAGTGCCGACAGTATGGCTTCAGCCATCGATCAGCTAGTCAAGAATATTTCTGCCGGACAAGGCATCACCTGTAACCTGATTTACGCCAACCCTCGTGCTATCAGATGGCAGATCCCACTTTTACGTCGTTTATCGCATGCTGGTGTCGCAATCGACGGCTTGACTTTTGGAGCCGGTGTCCCTTCGCTAGAAGTCATCACAGAGTACATACAGATGCTAAATTTACGACATATCGGTTTTAAGCCTGGGTCAATGGCGGCCATCCAAGATGTGGTTAGTATCGCCAGTGCTCACCCCGACTTTCCTTTCATCCTTCAATGGACTGGTGGTCGTGGAGGAGGGCATCACTCTCGCGAAGACTTTCATGCTGCCATACTGAATATGTACGGACTAATACGGCGACAACCGAACATTTATTTGGTGGCTGGCAGCGGGTTCGGTAGCAGCGGTAGCATCTACCCATACCTTACAGGCTTATGGTCAGTCCCGATGGGATATGCGTCCATGCCTTTTGACGGAGTTCTTCTGGGTAGTTGCATGATGGTTGCGAACGAGGCTCATACAAGTAAAGCTGTCAAGGATGTTATCACGTCGACACCCGGATTGGACGACAATGACTGGGAAAAGACATATGATGGGACTGCCGGGGGAATAGTTACAGTGCAGTCGGAAATGGGAGAGCCAATACATAAGATAGCAACCAGGGGTGTGCGTCTGTGGGCTGAAATGGACAAGACTGTTTTCAGTCTCCCCCGACAAGATCGTTTCCCATATTTGACCAAACACCGTGTTAGGGTAATCAGTCGCTTGAATGCCGACTTCGCAAAGCCATGGTTTGGTCGCAACTCACAAGGGGCTGTCCTTGACCTGAGCGAAATGACCTACGCCGAGGTAATAGATCGGCTCGTGGAACTAATGTATATTCGTCACCAAAAGCGCTGGATCGACTCGTCTTACGTGGATTTCACGTTCGTATTTGCCGCCCGTACCTTGGAACGCTTGCCAACTGAGTTGAACAATTTAGAGTATCTTTCTCGAGAATTACTTCAGCTTGATCCAGCCCGCTTCGTTCGTGCGTTTAACACTACGTGTCCCGCTGCAGTTGCAGAAATCTTGAATCCGGAAGATGTCTCATTCTTCCTGAAGCAAACCAAAAAGGATAATCAGAAGCCTGTCAACTTCATACCCGCCCTAAACGACGATTTTGAGTATTATTTTAAGAAGGACTCGCTATGGCAATCGGAGGATATTGACGCTGTGATTGGCCGTGATCCAGGACGAGTGTGCATTCTTCAGGGCCCTGTGGCAGCGAAGTTTTCATGTGATAGAGGAGAATCGGCAAAGGAGATTTTGAATACTCTGCTATTTTCTCTCAGCGACCGCTTTCAGCGAGATATGTGTACAGAGGAACTGACTATCGGAATTGATAGTGGCTTGGTTACACCAGATTCCTGGTCCACAGTCTCTCCCGGTACTAAAGATTTCTTTATGGAGGAAATCTCTACTTCATCCTCTACAACGCTCTCGGACTCCAGTGATGATCCATGCGTGTGTTCATTAACACTTCCCTACAGCTTTGACCGAAACGTTCCCGCTTGGGTACGGGCAGTCCTGGAAGATAGGTTTGTCTTGCAGGGCCGACTACGGCAAAAGAATCCTTTCCGCGAGTATGTCGAGAAGTATCCCAAATCCGCTATCCAATACAATCCCAGCCGATTGGAGATATCTATAGTGGTTCAAGACAGTCTGGACGTCAAATCTTCGATGACGATCACATGTCAGAATGGGGCGAAGATTATTGTCGAACTTCATCCTCCATATAAAGCAGAGAGTTTGCAACTACTCTACGAATTTGATCCTAGCAGGGTTCCCTTCAGACTGAGCGAGATCATGGAAGGCCGGAACGAGCGCATCAAGTCATTCTATAGTGAGATCTGGCTTGGGGAGGGTACAACCAGCAATATCGATCTGCACAGCCCTTTCGACGGGCGTGCAATGAAGCTTACCCGCAAGCGGTTCGAGGGGCTGGCCTTAACAGTCGGTGCAGCGTTTCCTGACTATCGGATCGCGTTATCAGATTCAGAAACTCTGCCTATTAGCGTTGGCATTATTATCGCTTGGGACGTTATGTGCCGCCCCCTTGTTCTCATGGATATTGAAGGTGATTTGCTTCGGCTAGTTCATCGATCTAACACGACCGCATACACTCCTGGCGCCGCACCCCTGAGGTTGGGTGAAACAGTCACCTCCCAATCTCGGGTTCAGGCTGTCTATATAGAAGATCCAGGCAAAGTTGTGGTTATAGAAGCGCGGATTATTCGCTCTGGGGAGCATGTGTTGACAATAACGTCAACATTTCTTTTCCGAGGTTCTTTTCGCAATGTCAAAAACACCTTTCGCAAAACAAAGTTATGCGATTGGGCGATAAGTGTGCAATCGAGTTCAGAGGAGACGGTGCTAAAGACGCGAAAGTGGTTTCATCCAATTGCCGCTCTACCTTCGCTGGTAGGCAAGACAGTGGTTTTCAATGTCGAGAATCACGTTACGTATGAGGAAAACGCGCGCACAAAACTTCAAGTCACTGGCCAAGTACATTACCGGACAGGCTACAAATTTGAACATATAGGAGATGTTAATTTCGTATGTGATGACTGTCTTGGAAACCCGGTGTCGGAATTTCTTGAACGCAAAGGGACTGCGCAAGGAGGCAGAATAGACTTTGCAAAACCGGACTGGTCTAGCCCATCGACATTCGAAATCCAAATGCCTGCCAGCAACCGGGACTATGCTCAAGTCTCACAAGATTTCAATCCTATTCATGTCTCAACCATCTTTGCTAGCTTTGCCCAACTGCCAGGCACATTGTCCCATGGTATGTGCACGTCAGCAATTGTAACTGCGGTTCTTGAGCACTTGGTCTTGAAGAGTGACCGGCCACGTCTGCGAAGTTTTTCCACTGAATTTTTGGGGATGGTGATGCCTTCAGAGAGGTTGGCAGTGCGACTGGAGCATGTGGGAATGGTTGAAGGGAGAATGCGATTTGTTGTAGATGCATGCCGAACTAGTAACGGAGAGAAGGTGATGCATGCGGAGGCCGAAGTGGAACAGCCTGCAACAGCGTACCTCTTCACCGGTCAAGGTAGTCAAAGTAGAGGTATGGGTATGGACTTATACAATAGCAGCCCAAGTGCCAAGGGGCTGTGGGACGAGATTGATGCGCATTTATACGACGCTTACGGTATGTCTTATACTTTTCTTATCCGCACGGTTCTACTTACAAAATGAATAGGCTGGTCCGTCCTGGATATCGTCAGGAACAACCCAAAGACGCTCACCATTCGCTTTGGGGGCCAACAAGGCCGTAAAATCCGCGGGAATTACCTCTCCATCACAGCGGAAAGAGTGCTTCCTAACGGTGACCGTGTGCAAGAGCCAGTGCTGGTGGGACTCACACCAAAATCAGCGTCTTACACATTCCATGATCCTAGAGGACTCTTGTATTCAACGCAATTTGCACAGCCAACGATTCTTCTGTTCGAGGCGGCAGCTTTTGCAGAAATGCGTGCTAAAGGTTATGTCTCACGCGAGGCGGTATATGCTGGCCATTCCTTGGGGGAATACGGGGCGTTGTCTGCACTGTCAAAGTTCATACCAACTCTTGCCCTCGTAGAGTTAGCTTTCTACCGGGGTTTGATGATGCAGGCGTCGGCGGCACGAGGTGGTGAAGAGAGCGCCACGTATGGTATGGTGGCTGCGAATCCAGAACGTGTGGGTAAATGTAGGTACTCTGTGCATAAAGTTTTATCTGATTACAGGGAGAGCTGACCAACCCAGTTTTTGATCAAGCTTCATTGAGCACTGTGGTTCGCACGATTGCTGCTGAGAGCCGCGGATTATTGGAGATCGTGAATTTGAACGTGGATGGGGAGCAGTATGTCTGTTCGGGCACGGTAAATTTCCAACAATTCCCCTGGAGATTCGCTCGACGCTAACATGGTGATCCCCAGTTGACCAATCTTTACGTCCTGGGAAAACTGATGGACCATATCGCACAGTGCCCCAGTGGAGAAAAACAAGTTCAGGAGATGTTGGGCTCCACCGACGCGTCCACGACGGAGCTTCTCCGAGTAATCCGCGACCTCCTGCATCATGCCAAGACCCTTCCTCTACCAATTGAACTGCAGCGCGGCCAGGCAACTATTCCTCTGCAGGGCATCGACGTGCCCTTCCATTCCAGTCATCTGCGCTCAACAGTGGACATGTTCCGACAATGTTTACTCCGGCCAGGACTTCTAGTGGGTAATATAGACGCTGAAGAGCTAGAGGGGAAGTATATTCCTAACCTGATGGCGCAACCGTTTTCGATAGACGAGAGATATATCAGACAAGCGTTTGACCTCACGCAGAGTCCGGTTCTAGGAGAAATCCTAGGCATTTAACTTACTTTGCATACTGTCTCGTCATCACAGTAAGACCTGGGGCATCTTGTGTCCTTTTACTTTCCGTTTTCATGGAATTCTTTTCTTGGCATATCTCCGCGCCGTACCGTGTGTTATTCTTTTTATCCAGCATTACACCTACACCTCTATAAAGCCAAGGTTACGCATTGTTGTTGCATAGATAGCTCTAGAAACCCTAGAAGAAAAATCAGGTGATTATTTTCTTTTTTTTTTCATTGTGGTTGCGAAACCCTCATGGGAACGTTATTATGATAGTAGCATGGAGGATATATATAACCGAATACGGAAAATATCCACAAAACGGAGCAATTATGCGACCATTTAGTAGAAAATTAGCGACGCGAAGAGAAACGAGAGTTTCCATTTCATTTCCTCAATCCTTGGAGTTGCCTCACGCCCCAAAATGTCTTCTATATTCTACTTTTAATTGTCTTAACATACCATCGATATCAAAATGCCAGATCTTATGAGATCGCCGTTTGATCTCAGCATACCCCTTATCCATATCGGAGCCGCACCGCAGATCATTCCACTCATAGATCTCACAAGCCTCACGACTACTTCGCACCAACCATTGAGATCGGTCACGACGCACCGTACTGAACGCCGCAAACGCGGCCTGAAGAGCCGCAGCCTTCCGTCCGCCTGGAGTCTTAATACGTGACTGCACCATGTCTAATAGCACAGTCAATGCCAATGCATCCTCAATACCGATCCCAGCACCGGCACCATGATGCGGCGACGACGCATGAGCCGCATCACCAGCGATACACACGCGTCCGCGCGAGTAAGTCGGCGCAGGATAGTCCAGTGAGTCGAAAACACCCCATTTCTCCAACTCAACGGGCAGTAAATCGATGATGCCTCTCACTGTCGGTCCCCAGACCGCAAAGGCGCCAGCGACTTCATCTTTCGTCGCCAGCTGCGACATGCTGCGGTCAAGAGGCCAGTCGTTGGGGTCCGTGACGAAGGCCACCACGTTCATTAGCGTCTGCTTGGCCACAGGGAAATGAAGGACATGCGCATTAGGACCACCATACATATGCTGATTGTGCGCGCGGTAGTGGCCCAGTCGAGCGGTCGCCTCTTCCATGGGGACTAGCCCTCGATAGGCCACCTTGTGTGTATAATGCGGATAGGAGGCGGGATCCCCTTCGCCGAGGATGAGCTCGCGCACACGGGACTTGATCCCATCGCATCCGATAACTGGACCTATATCAACACCAAGCTTCAAGGTCTGGATCTAATGGAAACTCACCGGCATCCGCCCTCCCAACACTCCCATCGCAAAACTTCAACAAAACCTGGCCCACCCCATAATCCTCCACCCAATCCAACCTCTTCCCTAACTCTACCAACCTCCCGGGAATAAGCTTCATAATCTCCTCCAGAAAATGCGCCCGATGACACCCCTCAAACCCTTTCGGCCCTGTCGCCAACTCATAAAGCTTCTTCCAGCTCATATCATCCAGACCATCCGGGTCATGAGTATACCCATCCACAAACTGCATATTATTATTTGGATTGCTTGGGTCCCCATTGGTCGTAGCCACGGCGGCCACGCAGTCGACAATACGTTGGTCGATCATTGACATGCACCGTCGGGCGTGGCCGTAAAGGCGATTCCTGCGCCGGTCTCGCGGGGACTCTGGGCTTGCTCGTAGACTGTTACCTTGATATTTTTGGCCAGGAGGCCTAGTGCAAGGATTGCACCGATAATGCCACAGCCTATGATGGCTATTTCGAGGGGCTCGTCTTCGATGTCGAGGGGTGGGATTTCGGGGTCCCGGCTGGTCGATGGGGATGGATTTCCTTGGAACGGAAGGAACCATGCTAGGCGGAGGCGCGATAGGATGCCGGTGAGCATATTGCTTAATGGATTGTTCTTCTGGTTTAAGGGCTGTAGTCTTTACGAAGAGAAGAGGTATTCAGCATGCTATGTTGGTATGGATTGGGCTCTACATTCTGGACGGGTTAACTGAAGCAACTGGACATTTCATGTCCCGAATAGCATACGGAGTCTGGGCGCCAGGCTTCTACGCTACGGGACTTGGTGATTGAGGGCATCGTTCCATTGTCTCGGCGTAAATCTACGGAGTATTGAACCAATTCACGGTGCAATAGGTCGGACGCTTAAGCGGTGGACTACAGGTTAACGAGAGAGTCCGATATAACCGCCTCTCTTATTCATGTTTGATCTGAAATTGGCATTATGATCAACTCCGTCGTCGTTTATTCTATACCTCGTGACTAACAATCGAGCGTCGGCCATACAGCCATACATTGTGTACCCACATTGAAAACTGGGCGGTATATCATCTGGTCATTGGCAACCACGGTTCGGTCTCGCGCGAAGTTTCACCTCATTTGAAGAACGTTACAATCTGTCCAACCTCAGCCAAAGCCCAGAGCAGAACGACCTGCTCAGCCACTCACAGCATCCACCAGGAGCAGCATACCTCACCAAACAACTTGCCATTTGTCCCGCACTGACCATCCATAACCTCACCTCGCCACCTAAGTATAAACCACGCAGACATCCGAAGTGACGGGTCCTCGGTTGCCGGCATCTTCGCCCCGCTTCAATTCGAGCAGCGAAAAGTAAATCACTCATATAGCAATATACCGCTATCTGATCTATAACCTAAACCAAAACGCCCCATGCACACGTGCAACCAGGGGTATGCGACAGCCAATAGGACATAACCGGGCAATCGGGCTGGTTTAACCTTCCGGGCCTGCCCTCCCGTCCGTCCGCGTAGATCACCCGATAATCTCCGCCAGGACCATACATAGGCGACGGGAACCAGCATAGAAGGTGAGCGTCGAAAATCTTTTCTCCGAATTGGTGGGTAGTGGAGTGCGACTTGTGAAACGGCGTACGGCAATAACGGAAGTACCTCTGCATGAATATGCAGTCCAAACTATGGTTACACATAGTAGGACGACAGTGACTCCAGTTATTTTTGGCTTTTCGGGGCCAGTAGGACCATGACGGCCAAGATGACCCCTCCATGAGACTTTCGTGGTGTTACTTTATAGCCCCCAGACAATTATGTTACAAGTGATCTAAAGGGGCAGAGAAGAAAAGCCTACCTAGTGCTCGATTGGACATACTGTAGAACATAGTTGCTCCAGGAACTTCATGCCACTGTGTAGGAAGATCTAGCCTCTCAGAAAGGAGCAAAACTATTTCCAGGGGTAGAATAACTCCTCTAGTCATCACGAAGTGAGTAGAAGCTTGCCTGGAATGACGGTGGAAGGCGATTTGCGATACTTTCCCAAAGTAGCCGTTGACTCCTAGGTGAAACTTACGAGATCAGTGTCTCATATCAGTGGAGATGCTGATAGTGACTACTCAATCTTACGATAATGTAGTATTTCAATGTGACACAAGACTGCGGTGTATGATCTGATATATCGCATTATATTATGGTACATCCTGTCATTCCGGTGGTAACTACTTGTAATCCTTCGTCTACAGATGCGCATGTATCATAATCAATGATAGAGGCATCCGAGTTGCTCGATGATCGGAAAGCGCGTAAGCAGACATCTAGTAGACGACATGTAGGACGACCACACCCGATGATAAAGTGCTTGCTAAGTTTGATCGCTAACATGATCTCCAAAGATTGACGGCCAACTTTGTGACACATCCCTAAGGACTATTCCAAGTCCCCTACATGAGGAATTTGCCGAAGATATACGTGGCTGCGCGCTCTGGCCTTGCCATGACAGCTCAAACCTTCTTAATCTTTCCCGGAGTTCGGTGCTGTTATAGCTCGTCTGGTCCCTCTCAGCAAGATAGTCCACGAAGATAGACCATCGAGGCTTATAGTAAGAGGAGATAAGACCTGACCAGGCCTTAGACGCATAATCGCTGATCTCCCCGGTAGGACCCCATAGAGTAATCTGATTCCGGGCATTATACTCGAAGAAGTCCTTTTCTGTCGTGGTGTGTCCCCAGTGTCTGGCGCTCGAGATCCACTTTGCAAGGGAGAAGCTCTCATTACAGGACAAGACTTTCTCAATCGCCGATAGAAGCTCAATAAGCGTTTGACCTCGCGAGGTGATGTCCCCAGCCCTGTTATCTGTTCCCGACTTCCATGAACTTATAACATCTGAATAGAGCTTGACGAAAGCGTTTCCCATTAGCTGGCGCGTGATGTCGACCATATCATATTCATATGCAGGGTTTAGCCAGAGTGATGGTTCTTTCTTCGTGGCATTCATAAATAAAGACCACACTTCATTTAAGACAGTTGGATCATAATTAATAGATGTAGGAGTAGGGTAATGACCAACACGGTGAGCCAAGCCGTCGACATCCGGCGAAAGCTCAAAAATGGACTTCGTTACCGAATATGTCGTGAGATTAGTGTTATTGTAGACTGTCTTCCGCATCAGGTCCCACGCTGTATACAATTCCTTTGGTACTGAGAAGTTTCCGGCATATCGACTGCTGACCCAGTTTCGAAAATATGCTCGCGTATCAATCGGTTTCGCGGACCAAGCCTGGTCTAACAGTAGATCATACACAACTTCATTCCCTTCCTGGCCTTCCATGGTGAGCCCAAATCCCACGAGCGAGTGGGACTGATTTAACGCTTGGATAGGATCCGCCGTGATGTTCATAATTTGCCCGTACAAGCCCATATTTCCACCAAAGTCGTGTAACTGGCACCAGATCCATGGCTTTCCGAAATATGACTTTGTCCGTTGCCACTGCGGCTTCGACTCTGAGTATAGGTCTAGAAGGAGCATATCATCATTCCTCTCCACCCCGCTCAGGTAGGCTGAGATTCGACTGGTATCCCAAAAGTCCTTCTTATCATAGAACAACCACCCCTGCATCATCCATACAGCAGCCGGATTGGCTGCTTTCAAACTCCGCCAGGTATGCAGCGACAAGTTCCGAAGGTACCCTAGCTCCCCAGAAGCCGGATTAATCTCATTAAACTGATCCAGCGCATAAACATGCGTGACATTTCCAAACGCACGCATTTGTGTCGAGATTACACTCTTCTGCAACTCGGCAAAGGTCTCATCAAGCGGACTCAAGAAGGACACTTCCGTAAACTTCGTCGGGAAGCCCGACCACTGCGACCCATTCACCACGGTCGCATGCGGTCGAACACGTTTTATAGCGGGCGGTACAAAGCCAGGAAAAGCGGGGAGTACGGGCGTCATGCCTAGTTCCACGATTCGGTTGACTATTTTCTTCTGTAGATCGAACTGCGCCTCGAGCCATGCTATGCTGACGTCGTGGCCGCCCCAGGAGCCTTGGATGTTTCCGAGTCGGTTCCATGCTTGGAAGGCTGGGCCGCTGAAGAATGGTAGTATCTCCTCGTCAGTCATTCCGAGCTCTCGGAGCGAGTCGAGAAGAACCTTCTCGTATCCGACCCAGGCGAGGATTAGATTTACGCCTCTCAGGGCGGCCCAGTCGAGTTCTAGTTCCCAGTCTTCCCACGTCCAGAAGGCAGTTGTGTATGAGAATGTCACTGCACCGTGCATATGTGAGTAATAAGCCGTGATATTAAGTACAATTAAATCGGAAAGGGCCCTGGTCAAAGAGATCTTTACCTGGATTGAGATGGTACCGCCATGTGACAATACTTTCGCCCGTCAGCGGCACGTCGAGTTTGGGAAGAGATGTCGGCACAGCATGTAGTCGACTACCAACAAACCAATAGATATCCACATGCGCAATCTCACTAAGGTATCGATGGAGACTGTGGGGTTCGTTAGGAGGACGCTTCATGGTAAAATTGGGGGATTCAGTTGGAGATACCCTGCGGCAAGCGCGCTTCGAGAATTCCCTTCCACATGAATTGAGCCATTAGCCCGTGTCGACACAGTGTACACGTCTTGATGGTGGCTTTCCGTGGTAAAGTTCAATGAGGAACCATCCAAGGAGAATAAGAACTTATCGACATGGTCTGGTAGTCTCCTTCGGACCAGATTGATGATTCCCTCCGTCGGATGCCGTCCACCCACGGCGGCAGTGGCAAGGAGGAACGTACTCAGAAGGCTCAATAATAGCGTTGGGTTCAACATCTCGCTCTCGCTTGTCTCTGTTCTTCTTTTTTGCCTTGCTAGTCAATTGCACATTTGACGATACTTAACTCGCATGATACGCAATGGGATGTTGCAAAGCTCCAGCTCTGACGGTAGTTGAATGCGTCGGTCCTTGGATGTGTCGTGAGCCTGCAAGACGATAAACTATCGTAAGCCCAGTAAAGACAGTCTTTTACAATGGAATAGCCTGAGAGGGAAGTAATCATCTATATAACGAATGTATTAAAGGGGGCCAGTAGAGGATCTCCACGGAACATCGAATGCAATTAGGGTTCATGGATTGACGTAAGGAATGCCAAGAATACAAACAAACTGCATGGAATGACGTCTTGTATCCAAGAAGAGGCGCAAAGTGTGATAAATAGCCCAGTCAAACTCGATAGATAAATAGAAACAATCATCATGGCTTGTCAAAACGCCAGCATACCCAAAGCCTACCCAATATACTCAACAAATTCCTTCCACATCGCATCCTCCGCCAGAGCCTCAATGTCATTCTCGTGCAAACAGAACAGGCCCTCCATACCGTCTCCATGTAACATCGGAGCAATATACGACGAACAAGGCAATGGTTGGAATGTTGGTCTCCTCATGAGTCCAGGCTTCCCTAGCGGCCCGAAATCAGGAGCCTTGACATGCGCAATAGACGAACAGGAAAAGTCCGTCTGCGGGTTGAAGGACCCGCCATAAGCAATATCCGATTTATCTGGCTCATTCGCGATGAATGTGACATAGCTACGGAGGGCATATTCATTGCTGATTTCCTGTATGTCCTTACGGAGGACCGAAGCAAGCCGCGAGAGGGAGCTTTCGACGATCTCTTCGAAAGTGAGACGTGTATTGCAGACGCGGACCATATGGCCTAGGTAGGCCGGTGTGAGTCTCATGATACGGCGGAAGTCAACAGCGCGGCTGAGCTTTGAGAGCGCGGTGGGGGTTTCGAGCTTCTTTAGACGGATGGCCGTGATCCGTTGCCAACAGAACGCAGTGATGGCATCGTTTAGAGAGAGGGACTCTGTAGATGAAGTAAAATCTCCTGGCTTACTATTTGCCAGATCTCTGATCTTGTTCACTGAGCCCACCGGGAAGCGATAGTATCGCCATTTGTAAGGAGCCAGTACATCAGACGGGGGATGCGCCTTCATAATGACAGGCGGTTTGAGCTCGCTATGGTCGAGGAGGGGCTCATCTGGGCCAAGTAATCGAATCAAAGAACGACGGTCGCGGTTTCCCTCGTGGAGTTGGAAAAGAGGGAATTGATCTCCACGCAGAGCGGTAGCCAACAAGTTCATGATTTGGAAAAGCCCCGTCCCGTCAATGATATTGTGTTGGGCGGCCAAGTCCAGTAACAAACCGCCGCGGATGATGTTTGCCTGGAAGTCCAAGACAGGAGCCGGGCTTTCTTCTGTGTCTTGGTACGTTTCTGGAAACGCCACTCGCGAACTCAACAGTTTCCCTGGTAACATGGATGACGGCCCTTGGGCAGTGCACAATTCGTCATAGGAAGGACATCCGGCGGTGCGATCCTGGACGCGTACGAAGATATGGTCATCACATTCCCACTCTTCACAGCTTTTGACCTTGAAAGTCCCGGAACTTCCAGCACAACTGCCCTCATTAATCACCTTTCCGGAGAGATAAGGAAATGTCTTCATCACGAGGCGAACAGCGCGCTCGATATCCTGGATGGCAGCTTCGTGCTTATCGTCCTGGACAGGGAAGCATATCAACATATGGCTGTAACTTTTGAGAACGGGCAGTTGGCCGATAATATCCTCCACGTGTTCGAAGATAGCCATTCTGGTGACTTTGGCTTTCACTGTGATGGACAGCAGACGTAGAGATTGTTTGGGCTATCAAACTTGATAGGTAAACTCAGGAGAAGCCCAACAGACTAAATGAAAAGTACCACGACGCCCGGAGCAATCCAGCCCCGGCATCACTGGAAAGTTGTTTATTTTTGTAAGAATATAAAGTATAAAGGTGGATCAGAGCGACTCATCTCTTGATCTGTTCTACAGAGACTTTCTAACATTCGAGAAAGCCCGAGCCGCCAAAAACTCCGGTTCAACTGATGAATAATCAGCGTAGTGCTGTATTCATGATTAGGAGGAGGAGCTAAGTTGCTTACTATGAAGCCCATCAAATGCAGGGTATCCCCATTTATACGAGTTGTTATACGTCTTGTCTAGAATGCCTAGTCAAGAGCACAAGTTCGTGGCAATTTGTAAACCCTGGGGCGAGGTGGGCCGTATTTCGCGCGCTATACTCGTCTTCACGAAATGCGAATTCAGCATTCAGCCTGCAGCCACAATGTAAGGAACAGACCACCCGTTTAAATGCAGCCTGGTACACTGGCGCTATGTGAGGACTGTTGATAGTCGCTCGTGGCTTGTTTGATCGCCAGCCGCACTTGAAAACTTGGCATTCGCTTGCCGAATCAAGGGACAATCAAGCAGAATGCAATTACCCATTACTCCAGGATCCCTCGGAGTGAGACAACCGTGTCTTTCACATGAACACTTGAACAGATATTTGTGCTGTTCAGCCATGAGGGACGTGCTTGTGGAAGAGGCCCGTGGAGTCTAGATCTTGAAGAGACAGCCAAGTCGTACACATATCCCGCTCTAACCTGGAATGTCTTTCGTACCTCGTGTCCTCTTAGCCAGCCGATAATAACGAGTAACACACGTTCATTCAATATCCTCTCATGCAAGATCAAGCAGGATGACAGAGAGTCACGCACTTATTACTGAGATATTCGTGTACGGTTACCGAAAGTACTTGCTTGGTGGCTTGAGAAGCACGACCGATCAACAATCGGCCCGGAAGGAAACCAGAGAGTAGAGCCATGGTGGCAAGCAGAGCCTGCTACTCAATTGAAGCGACCTAAACCCAACGAAAGGCATAAAGGGCTACCCATATGGCGGCAACCTAAACTTGTCCAACCGAGAATGTGCGAGCTTGGTACATAATAGGTATCACCTGATGTTCTGAGAGATTGCTCCACCGTGATGTGGAATAGAGCGGCTGATAAGGTTCCTCAATGTCAAAACTACTCATATTAGCCTTGTGGTTTGGGAAATGCACAACGGATGCTTGTCTAGGGACAACGTGAATCGTGACGAATGGCGTCCAATTACCCCTGTGCCCGTGCTGGAGCCTTAGTGAAGTCAGATACGAAATCGTACTACCAATGCTGATCAAACGAATAAACCAGCTTTTAGAACAGCGTTGCAGCGTAATTGTATGAATCCTGTTCACGTAGCGACACTTGATACCGTAGAGTACAGAATTGTGGTCGCTTGCTGAGTTTTGCCGTGGGTCCATGCCACCTTGACGAGCTATAGATTAGATTTTCAACCCCCAAATAGCTGGCATCTCCATCGTAAAGTTCCTAGCATGGGTGAGTGGGGATTGCATTAATGCCGAGGAGCTAAATTAGGTCAATGGATAGTATTTGTGTTAGCATTCAGCATCTGTAGTCGCGTCGTATGACACCCATGAACGGTCTCTGCGAATCACATAGGGAGCACGTAAAGCGTGGTTGTTAACTTACAGGGGCTAAAAGCTCACTTGACCAGCGTCCTTTGCCGGAGGATAAGCGACTGGGCTTCTATAGTGGCTTGGACGATGTCATCCCCTGTCAAGGCCTAGACGCAAATTATGTGTTAGCCAGCAGGGGCCCGTGGCGAAATAGCGTAAGCCATTCGGTGCCCCCATTCGATTAGTCTATTTTTCAACCTACTAGGGATGTAGTATCACCGTTCCGCGCTAATTAGGATATTATTGGGCAACATAGCTGCGGTGTTGCTTTGCAATGTCGACTGAGATGAGACCAGGCAGTGTGCAAAATTGCAATCCAGATTTATGTTGGGTTGGATCAAGATCCATGTGCCAAACAGAGCGAGATGAAAACAGAGAGCTGTATTGCCGACGGTTTTATTAAATGTCAGACCGGAGGGACGATGGAGCCTAGATCTTGCATTGGGTAATGGGGGGGAACATAAGTTCCTATATTCTCGCGCGACAAGCTGAGCCGCGCATCTATCCCAAGCCATTGTACGCAGAGGAACGCTGTGCACCAGACGGCTTACACTTCATCTCCATATTTTAAAGTCCCCTGTCAGCAAGGCGAGCCACTGCGGGGAGGACTTGCCTGTTCTTCAGCGAAGCATTGATCCACAGCACCAGTGACATAGCTTTAAGGGCGCATAATCCTTGATACCTGCCGCATATAACATGGTGACCACCCAGAGCATCTCGCGCCAACGACCCGGTTCTGCTTGTGAGGAATGTCGTCGACGTAAGGTCCGCTGTGACCGTCGCCGTCCACAATGCCAAGTGTGCTTCGAGACTGGTATCGAATGTAAGATAAGCACCACGAGACTTCCACGGGGACCGCGAAAGGGTCAGCTACGGACATTGCGAACACGAATCGGTAAGTCTTGTTCGACATCGACGAAGCTCGGTGCTCATATTGACCAGCTGCCCTTGAACGTTGCCTGGCCGACCAGCATCCGGCTATCAATCAACAGATGGCCGGGTTGTTTGATGGCGCAGGGGTTGAGTGCGACTCTGAAGAAGATCCTCTCCGTGATATAGCTACACTGCCTGAACAAATTCCCGAAATATGTTCCGACGATCAGCAAGGAGGTGGGTCGCCACGGTCCCCCGATCCTCAGACGCGACCAAGCGGACTAGTCTCCGATCTGATGCGCGCAGATCTGTAAGGCATCACATGAAAAGCTGGACACATTACTAAGGCGCATACTGACTCTTACAGAGATCAATTGTACTTTGATCGTGTGCATCCCTTTTCTCCTATCTTACAGCGTTGGCGCTATCACGTATGGGCGAGACAGTCCAAGAAGAGTGAAGCTCAGGTATGCCTACAGTATGCTATGTGGACGGTAGCCGCTTCCTTGTCGGTTCATTTTCAAGCTCTCCGAGACACCCTTTACCAGGAGACGCGCCGGATGTTGGATGCTATGGACCTCCAAAGCCCCATTGGCGGGGTCCTAGCAGTTGAGCAAGCCCAAGCATGGGTTCTGGTTTCTGTTTACGAGTATATGCAGCTGTCACCTCAGCAGGCGTGGATGAGTGCTGGTAGATGTTGTCGCCTGGTCCTGGGTATGCGACTATACGAGATAGATGATCCTAATAACCCCGTAACAATAGCTCGGGAGCATGAGCCGAGCTTAGTAGACTGGACCGGGCTGGAGGAGCAGCGGCGAACCTTTTGGATGGCCTATTCCTTGGATCGGTTCATCAGCTTTCACAACGCGCTGCCATATACCTTAAATGAACACCTGGTATGTCTCATAATCAGAAAGGGTATCGCTGATCTAATAAAAGCAGATTGCAACTCGACTGCCAACATCGGAAGAAGATTTTCAAGCTGGCCATCCTGCAGCAACTCCGTTTTTGCCGGAAGTGATGATGGGCTATTCAAACAGCGATAGTTCCAACGGCCAATCATCCTTTAGTGAATGCATTATACTAGCCACAATATGTGGTCGAGCACTCTCACACAGACAAACGTCGACTGTGGAGCAAATTAATGGAGATTTGGTCGATGGACTGTGGACTCGGCACCAATGGTTGCATGAAATGGTCACCTATCGCATCCAGGTGCTCTCGGCTTCAGCGCATGTGGACCCAATGCTTATTTTCGCGAGGATCGTAGCGCAAACTTTGGTTCTTTTTCTACATAGCGTACTGGAGGCGATAACATGGAGGACAAGTGAGCATTTGCTGAGTATCTTCGAGTACGAGCGCCTTTGCGTGATGGCTGCACACGAAGTGGTCAACCTGGTGAAGCTACAGGGCCAATTAGGGTATTTCAAGGTATTTTGCCGATGCAACCAGTTCCAAAATGTATATTGACAGTTTAGGTGCATCCATTGACCCCGATTCCGATCATGATGTGTACCGAGTTCTTCACAGCACATGCTTATCTTGATGGCTCCTTCGATATCATGCTACAGGAACTGCTCGATTGCCTGCAGGATTTGGACCGAGTCAAGAATCCGAGTCAGAGCCCTGGGATGTCTGTTTAGAATTGAGATTGGTGTCTCCTACCGGGGTCAGGAACATACCTCCGGCATATCGACATATCCATTGCATGCGGACCAAAGGGCGGTTGGATTATGTGTTACTAGTGATCATATGATAGAGAGTCGGGAGGGAGGATAGGTCGTAAGCTCCCCCTGGTAGAAACAGTCCTTCCATTCTATATAGCCCTTATCTTCCCTGGAAAAATGCCATCTTGTATAATGAATCTATGGGAAATAGGCCCGCGTCCCACCATGTTGGGCATATCTCTTGTTGGCGCTGCTCCAATGGTATCCATAGTAGGATTCCAAATAACGCCCGGGACTCACGGATATGAAAAGAGATCAGCTGGAATATGAAGGCGGGGATCAGCCACCATGTGACAGTAGGGAGTCTATCACTGGCCCATAGACTGTTTGTGTCTGTCCTTTGTTCGAGACTAGGAATGGATCAGTCAGCCACCCCGAGGAGATGACCCGACGACAAACTCCGTCCGGCAATGCCTTCGCTAATGTGATATTAATATAATTGGGATAGACCAGGGCTTATTCGGAGAAATATCAAGCCAGTATATTAATCTGGAAGCAGGGTGAGAGGGTAGCTTGACCCATGGCAGGAAACGAACAGGCCTAATCTGGACATTCTTATAGTCTCCTACCCCGGCCCTAATTTCTTTGTTCTGCTTTCGTGGTCCATCCGTACGGCAATTTCAATTAATATGGCCAGCCAGCTGGAGCCACCACCTGGTGGTAAGACTGTCCTCATCTTCGGTTGTCAATGTGTCTCGTTCAATATCGACGACTTCCACCGTCTCCGGGCCACTGTCCTGGGTACACCAGAGCATCACTGGGTCCAAGATGTTCTATCGGAGCTGCCAGTATACTACCGCACAGCAGCCACTACATATGTCCAGAAATTGCAGAACATTCCTGGGACACAGCAGCTCCGCGATTTAGCTGAATGGTTCCGCACAGGACTGGTGCCGACAGACAGCTTTCCGTTGCCGTATATCCAACTTGCCCCACTATTAATGATAGCCCATTTCACGGAATACTGGCAATATCTTGGCCTTAGGCACCCTAAAGGCCCGATATTTGGCAATGAGCCATTGATGGAAAGCTCGGTCGTGGAGATCGTGGGGTTTTGTATTGGGTTCCTAAGTGCTACTGTCGTTTCTGCCGCTAGCAACCAGGAGAAATTATCGAAATATGCCGCTGTTGCCCTGAGGCTAGCAACACTAATGGGCGCTATTGGTGATGCGCAGGAGAGGGACGAGGAGTATACCTCGCTTGCAACGGCCTGGAAAGCTGAGGACCTCGAAAAAAGGTTGCCACTGATTTTGGAGGCATTCCCGGAGGTACGTTCATTGACCTACGATACAGGACCAACACAGTTGACAGAGTAGTCGTATGTCACGGTACGCTTCGACACCAACCGGGTCACTATCATGACACCGCGTCAGACCATTAAGCAGCTAGAAGAGGCATTGCAATCAGCCGGATTCAATACTACGCAAGTCGAATTCAATGGCAGATACCACTGGGCTGGCAATGAGGATATAGTGCATGCACTGAGCCGAATGTGCGATAGTGATCCAGCCTTGCAATTACATGATTCCTCACAATCAGTTGTTCCCATACGGCCAGATATATCAATGGACACTCCTCGTGGAGGTCCTCTCCATGAGCTAGTATTACGGTCAATCCTAGCACAACAGTGTCAATGGCTTGGCACATTCTTCAGCGTATACCAAGCTCACCTGGAAGATACTTCATCACTAATCATTGAATTTGGACCAGAACGGTGCATCCCGCCTACGTATATGCGTAAGCTACGCGGACGCACTGTGCACTTTGCGGATCTCGATCTAAACCCACTCTCACGGATTTCGCCTCTACACCAAACACCACAGACCTATGATAGCGACATTGCTGTAGTTGGCATGGCCTGTCGCGTAGCGGGCGCGGATGATGTGGAGGAGTTCTGGAAGTTACTATGTTCCGGGGAGTCACAGCATGAAAAAATGCCCATAGAGCGATACCGGAACTATGAGACACCATGGAGGCCGAGTGCCATCAAACCTTGGTTTGGGAACTTTGTCCGGGACATAGACGCGTTCGACCATAAATTCTTCAAAAAGGTGCCACGGGAGGCAATGTCCCAAGATCCTCAGCAACGACTGCTGTTACAAGTCGCGTACCAAGCCGTGCAACAGTCGGGGTACTTCCATCATCCCAATGTTAACCAGAATATCGGGTGCTACATTGCGTCCTGCACGGTGGACTATGAACACAATGTCAATTGTAACCCAGTTTCTGCATATTCGGCAACTGGGCTACTTCGAAGTTTCATGGCTGGTAAACTGAGCCACTACTTTGGTTGGCGGGCCCCGCATTTTGTGTTGATAGCGCATGTTCCGGGTCCGCTGTCGCACTTCATCAAGCGTGTCAATCTATAATACGAGGAGAGTGTACAGCCGCGCTGGTCGGCGGTGCGAATGCTATAATGAGTCCTTTGGCATATGACAATCTTGCAGGAGCATCATTTGTGAGTCCCACAGGACCTTGCAAGCCATTTGACGCAGGGGCAGATGGATATTGCCGTGGGGAGGGATTTGCTGCGATCTTTATCAAGAAGATGTCGGAGGCTTTGGCAAATGGTGACATTATCCTGGGAACAATCGCTTCCACAGCCGTCCAGCAGAATAGTAACTGTACGCCAATTGTGGTTCCAGACGCGTGCTCTCTTTCTCGGTTGTTCACACAGGTGACTGGACAGGCGCACCTCCAACCTCGGGATATATCAGTTGTTGAAGCTCATGGAACAGGGACACAGGCTGGTGATCCTGCAGAATATGTCAGCATCAGAAAGAGCTTAGCTGGGCCACAGCGCACTACTCCATTAGCCCTTGGATCTGTTAAAGGCCTGGTCGGACATACTGAAGGTGTGTCCGGCCTAGTTGCCGTGGTGAAGGTCTTGCTAATGATAAACGAGGGCATGATTCCTCCGCAGCCGAACTTCCACACACTGAATCCACATATTGAAGCATCTCCGGACGATCAGATGCATATACCAATGACTCTCACAGAATGGACCGCAAGCTTCCGTGCGGCACTTATCAACAACTACGGTGCTTCGGGATCCAATGCATCTATGGTGATCACGGAAGCTCCTGGTGCGTTCGCGAATCAAATATTCCCTCCCATCAATACTTCTAACCTCGCTCTTCCAATCCGAATATGCGCTTCAGATGAGGGTCGACTTAGTGACTGCACGAGCCGGTTGCACCAATTCCTCCAGCATCAAGTCATATCTGCGGCATCTGCTACAGACTTGGGGAACCTATCTTTTAACATCTGTCGCCAGTCCAACCCCACACTAGAGTCACAGATAGCTTTTAGCTGCTGCTCTCAATCCGAGCTTGCTTCTAAGCTGTCGACCATAATGAATGGCGATACGAACCACATTTTCAGGCTTATGAAGAGTCCTCGCCCGGTCGTATTGTGTTTTGGTGGTCAGGTCTCTACTTTTGTAGGCCTGGACCGCACCGTATATGATTCCATCTCGCTTCTTCGTCATCACTTGGGGCAATGTGATTCCCTAGCACAGTCATCTGGATGCGGTAGCCTTTTCCCTAGCATCTTTGAGCGCAACCCCATTACCGACCAAGTACAGTTACACGTGCAACTCTTCTCTTTACAATACTCCTGCGCGCGGTGCTGGATGGATTCGGGGCTATCGGTTGCAGCTGTTGTTGGACATAGCTTTGGCGAATTGACTGCACTATGCATATGTGGCACCCTATCACTTTGCGATGCAATAATACTGATCGCTCGCCGCGCAGCTATCATTCGTGACGGTTGGGGCCCTGACCCTGGCGCTATGATTGTAGTGGAGGGAAATAAGGACGACATCATACGTCTTATAGATGCTGCCTATCGCAGCGGCTCCACAAATATTGCTCCAGCAACGATTGCTTGCTTTAATGGTCCCAGTAGCTTCACGCTCGCTGGAGCCACGGCTGCAATTGATGCAGTCCAAGCAATCCTTAAAGCCCCCTTGTATGCTAGCCTTAAAGCAAAAAGATTATTTGTGACGAATGCCTTCCATTCAGGCTTAGTGGATCCTTTGTTGCCAGCCATCGAGGGCGTTATGCGTGGGATAAATCCGCAACAGCCAATCATTCTGTGTGAGAGGGCGACACAGAGCTCGTCCACAGCTACAATCTCGTCCAGTATGGTTGCAGAACATCTCCGCCAGCCAGTCTACTTCCACCACGCAGCACAACGATTGGAAGAGAGATATGGCCCATGCGTATGGGTAGAGGCCGGTTCCAATTCCACGATCACAATCATGGTCAGTCGGGCTCTTGCGTCTTCATCGGGACACCACTTTCAAGCTGTGAACATCACAGATGACCGCGGCATGCAAAGCCTAAGCGATTCAACTATCAGTCTCTGGAAGGCAAGCGTATCGGTAACGTTCTGGGCTCACCATGCCCGACAGTCACATGAATACGCCCCTATACTTCTGCCACCATATCAATTTGAGAAAGGCCGGCATTGGCTTTCAAACAAAAAGCTTCCTGGACCTCCACACGAAGTGGGTACCAGACCGGCAACTGAAGCGTCTGCTTTACGATTTGTCGGATACCAAGATAGCCAGCAACTAGTTACCAGATTTAGTATCGACACTGCCCACCCGCAGTACCAGGAGTTGATCGCGGGGCATGTCGTTTCACATACTTCGCCAGTTGCGCCTGCGTCTTTAATGCTGGATTACGTTGTTGAAGCACTCCGCAGGTTACCAGAATGTGCAGGGCGAATACCCCAGGTTCACAATGTCACAAGCGATGCACCTCTCTGTTTGGATATGTCTCGAGATCTATGGATTGAGTTGCATGCGCAGGATACCCATAAGCATATATGGGGTTTAAGGTACCTGAGTGAACAACTACAAAAGGGGCGACGGTCACAGGTCCTCCACTGTTCTGCTAGATTCATTATGTTTGACCCGCACGATACACAGATATGCGGCGAATTCGCTATGTACAGCCGCCTGGTGAGCCATCACCATTGCACGGAGCTTTTGAATGATCCGAATATAAGTGACATTATTCAAGGGCGGAATGTCTACCGGACCTTCGCTGAGATTGTAGACTATTCGGAGCCTTATCGCGGAGTGCAAAAGCTCGTTGGAAAGGATAATGAGTCAGCAGGTAGAGTAGTCAAGAGGTACACCGGACAAACATGGGTGGATACATGTCTGTGTGACTCGTTTAGCCAGGTTGCCGGCTTTTGGGTCAACTGCATGACGGACCGGTCACCATCTGATATATACCTAGCCAGTGGTATGGAGAGATGGATGCGGTCGCCAATGTACGCTGACCCTACTACACCTCGACCGAGCACATGGAATATATTAGCAAAGCACGAGCGAGGAGATGACTGTTATATTAGTGATATCTTTGTCTTTGATCCAACGACGGAACAGCTTGTCGAGATTTTTCTGGGGATGAAATATACTAAGGTGAAAAAGGCAACATTTTCCAAGATTATCGGCAGATTTATGCCACGATGTGCAACACAATCACCTGATGTTGGAAAGCTTGAGGTTGCAGCGTCGCACTCAGCTGTTTCCGTCCCACACGGTGTTGGAGCCAAGTCCAAGAATGGCCAGGAGAGATCCAGGACTAACCTTGCAGCCCGTGTCAAGGCAGTTGTAGCCGATTTCTGTGCCATTGACCCTAATGAGATCACGGAAGACGGTAACATGGCAGACGCTGGAGTGGACTCTCTCATGGCGATGGAACTTGCTCGTGAGATGGAGGAGGCCTTCCATTGTACGTTACCTGCCACAGATCTGATGGAGGCAGATACATTCCGGGACTTGGTTCATTGCGTCAAGACTGCCGTGGGAGAGTGTGACAATAACGAGCAGGATACTTCCAACTGGAGTCTAGAGGATACAAGCTTCAAAGATAGTAGTCCTGAGAGGGGCTTTAACACTCCTAACACCGAGCCAGGCACCGGTGTTGCATCGGATACTCCAGATCTAGAGCTACCCTTGCGAAGTGTATTAGATGCATTTGGGGAGACCAAAACGCTCACCGACCGTTTCCTTGCGGAGAATAAGTGCAGCGGTCGTATACATATCTTTGCTCCGCTGCAGACTGAGCTATGTATTACGTTAACATTAGAAGCATTTGAGCAACTGGGTTGTTATATCCGCACTGGGTTGCGTGGCCAGTGCCTCGACCGAATACGATTCGACCCGCAACATCACGAGCTAGTAGACTACCTCTACAAGAGACTTGAAGAAGCAAGGCTTGTTGACCTAGCCGGCAACACTGTCATTCGCACAGCCATATCAGCCCCCAACAAATCCAGTCTCTCTATTCTGGAAGAGATTAAGCGCTCATATCCCGAGTATGCTGGCGCTAGCAAGTTAGCGTATTTCACAGGTAGTAAGCTGGCTTCGGTGTTGCGCGGTGAACAAGACGGCCTTCATTTGGTTTTTGGTACTAAGGAGGGTCAGGAACTAGTATCATGGATGTATAGCGACGAGCCGCACAATGTCGTGGGATATATGCAAATGTTGGACTTCATAACACGGCTGATACAAAAAGCTCCAGTAACAGGAACGGAGGTGGGATCTCTCAAGATTCTGGAGATGGGAGCAGGTACGGGAGGTGGCACGAAATGGTTTCTTCCCGCTTTATCAAAGCTTGACATCTCAGTCGAGTACACTTTCACCGATATCTCAACAGCCTTTATTGCACAAGCCAGGCGACGCTTCAAAGAGTATTCCTTTGTGCGATATCGTGTTCATGATATTGAGAAGCCCCCTGCCGATGACCTCGTCGGCACGCAGCACATCATTATAGCCAGCAACGCTGTTCACGCTACATCCAACCTGCAGGAGTCCACACGGAACATGCGGGCGGCCTTGCGGCCAGATGGGGTCGTTCTGATGTTGGAAATGACGCGACCAGCGTTCGCAATTGATATTGTATTTGGCCTCTTCCGCGGTTGGTGGGTGTTCAATGACGGTCGCAACCATGCCATTGCCAACGAACAACGTTGGAAGGCAGATATGCACACGGTAGGATACGGCCATGTGGACTGGACAGATGGTCATTCGCCGGAAGCCAGCGTGCAGAGAGTTATCTTCGCCACAGCAACTGGGACCGAAAGTCAACGCTTGCCGCTCGGCAACCCTAACGAGAAGGGACACCCAGAACAACAGGTCGATAACAGCGTGCGGAGCAAAGTAACTACTGAGTACATACGACGGAGTATTGAGAGTTTCACTCCTCCCACAGCTTCACTCAGCGGTTTTGCGTCAGATGGGCAGGTAGTACTATTGACTGGTGGCACCGGTAGCTTAGGTAGCCATATTTTGGCACATCTCGCTCGACAACAGTCTGTGAACAGAATATTCTGTCTGAACCGAAGCAAAGCCAATGACGAAGCATTCCAAAGACAGACATCCGCACTACAAAAGCGCGGGATCTCCTTGGCTGCTCACGAAATGCGTAAGGTGGAAGTACTGGCAACAACAATCTATCACAATAACCTAGGACTTTCGTCAGAGCAATATGACATTCTGAAGACCACTGTCACCCATATGATCCACAGCGCTTGGCCAATGAATGGGGCTTCGGACGTATCAGCCTTTGAGAAACAATTCCGAGTGATGCGTCATCTAGTCGACCTCGCAGGCGAGATCGCATGCCATCGTCCCACGGACTCGGGAATTAGGTTTCAGTTTGTTTCCTCTATTGCAACTGTTGGACATTACCCCCTCATCACCAGTCAGAATAATGTCCCAGAACAATCAACTAAAATCGAGTTTGTATTACCCAATGGATACGGTGAGGCAAAGTTTATCTGCGAGCGGATCCTCGAAGAGACTCTGCAGCGATATCCGAATTGCTTCCAAGCTATGATCGTCCGCCCAGGCCAGATCGCTGGGTCTTCCAGCAGTGGGTGTTGGAATATAGCAGAGCACTTCCCAGCCATAGTCAAGTCGGCACAGACACTCAAGGTACTTCCAGACCTGCAAGGAGAGCTCTCGTGGACACCTGTGGACGAGATCGCCGCTAGTCTGGTGGAGTTACTAGTCACCGACAGTACATCCTATCCGGTGTACCATTTGGATAACCCCGTCCGCCAACCGTGGCATGATATGATATTCATTTTGGCCGGTGAGCTTGGTATTCCCACCAGTAACATTGTCCCGTTCTCTGAGTGGATCCAACGAGTCCGCAGCTTCCCGGGGTCAAGAGAAGATAACCCAGCAGGTCTGATGGCGGACTGGCTAGAAGAAAACTTCGAACGTATGTCATGTGGCGGTGTTGTGCTAGAAACCACAAGAGCGAGGGAGCATTCCTCAACTCTGGCGGGAGTCAGGCCGGTCAATGCGGAGGTCACTCGGCGGTATTTGCATAGTTGGAAGAAGCGCGGATTCCTGCATTAGGTCTTCGGATATGCAATGGAAGCTAATTCAGTGTCACTGAGGGATTGTATTTCGGACCGTGCGCCTCAGTTTGGTGTAGTTGAGAAATACCACACAGGATAATCCACCGCATAAATTAGACGATCTCTTCCCGTTCTTTTTACGTCTTTTGCACAATTCCTCGCGTTAGTCCTGATTGGGTTACGGCTTCTTCCGGCCGTCACGGGGCTCCACCGAGGACCGCCTGTTTTCAATAACAAAAGGAATAGTTTCTAGCATTTGAAAAAGCAAGCGATCTTTCCGGTATATACATATCGTATCATCCACAGCGAGTAGAAATGTACCCTCCCTTAGGTCCTCTACTACCACTACTCATTAACAGCTGTGGGAACGAACAATGGTGCTCCACTTGTCGTTATGGGAATCCTGACCAGAGAAGGTCTGACCTCCCTGAAGACAGGTGTTTAAAATCAGCTGAGCACCGTCGGCAATGTTGTTGAAGCTGGGCAGGACTTTGGTAAAGGTATTCTTGAATCCAGGTCAATATACGTTACTGCAAACAAGCACGGAGCCCGGTGGTACTTACATCATTACACCACCAGATAGCCGATGACCAGGAACAGCTGACCTGACCACAGCTGCCGGGGCCAGGTCCTCTCTGCGGCTTGCCAGGAACACCTCTCAAGTACTCGATGCCTTGCTTGATCTGGGTCTTGCGAGCCTTGGGAAATCCGCCACAGGCAACATTACCACGCTTGGCCAAGTGCGATGGAGTGTCTTCTTCCTCAGCAGCCTGTTCAGCAGGCTGGTCAATCTCATGGGCAGCAATGGCGAACTCAGCGTCGTAGTTAGGGTTGATCTCGCGCAGCTGAGATAGGACGTTCTCAACGGTGCCATTCAAAACGACGGTTGGCCCGCCGGGGGTCGTCTCGACTTCCCATGAGAACTCCTCAACGGTATAGCCCTCGAGGGGGGAGTCCTTGGCTTGGACCTGATGAAGGGTTAAACAAATGTTACAAGCATCATATAAGTGAGCCATAGCTCGAGCCTACCTGAGCAACAATGCCAGCAGCCAATACCCAAAGGAAATTAAACGATTTCATGATTGGAGTCTTGATCGTCTCGGTGGTTTCAAAGAAACGAGCATAAACAACCCTGTCCTCTGGACATTCTCATGGCTTTATACCCACGACCTACGGCTGTACACCCAGGTAATTAAACGTAGGGTTACATTGTTGCAGCGAACTAGTCGTTCACTAATCTACTAGTATGTTCAAAAGCAAGGCCCTAAGAAGATGACAATGAAGGTAGGATGGGAAAGCAACTGCCAAACCAAGACGTATCCAGAGTCCAGGCTTTTAGTACGTGGGTCACGAGCTCGGTTGGACATCTAAGCAGGCTGAGAAGACAGAAATTTAGCTGTCAGCGGAAACATCTAAGGAGGCTCGAAACGTAATGGAATTTCTATCAGTTCGATTTGTATTGACTGAGCACACATTAAGTCACCTTCTCATGGTCTTCCATTTTATCTCGAGTCATTCCGCGCCATCCCATAGACCCACCGACAGGGTTCAGAGGGCCCAGAATTGCTCCGGCGTATATAGGCCCAGTGGGTCAAGTCCCCAACCGGAACTCGGCTCCTCACTCATCATACTAGTACTATTGGAATCAAGAGATTGAAGTAGGGTTACTCGGTGGACGTTTCCTCTTTCAGATAATGAAGGGGTTTCCACTTTTGGATAGTGTAGGGGCGTCTGTCCCTCCTTTCACGACTGCTCATCAGCCAATCTGAATACCTCTCGTGTGAGAGCTAGTTCTTCAGTCGACCTTAAGCGAGACTAGCTGGGTATCCTAGACCCACTATTACCTGTCCACTCCCCACATGTTGTCTTACTGGATTGGGGGCGGAATCCAAGTATGACATTCGAGAGATGAGTAGAAAGGAATGTTGCTCGTTCTTTGCAAGTGGGCCATTGATCACACAATACCATGCTTCCTCCCTATATATGACGCAATGGCCCGATTTGAAGACCACTTCTCATGGTAAGATTTAGGAATTCACCATGCAAGGGCATTTTTAATCAACGATCAGAATGTATTACGTACTGCCGCCAGACGGTTTCTGTAGCTTAGTTCTGTTCTGTTGAATGCATCGTGGGTGTGGGAAGTCTGGCTGCTATCAAAGCTGCCAATAATACCGGCTTGAGTAAGGTGATAGGTCTGTCCGTATCAACATAAACAGCATATCGACAACCCCCCATTTGGTCACATAACGAAGAGAAGTAAATCTTTAGTAGACAGCCATTTGAGACTAGTATAACCTTTACAAATAGCGATGGTTACCAGCTGACGTCAAAGAAAAGTCTGATGATTAAGATGATGTATCCTAGATAGTGCATGCGATAGTCGGCCTTCTGGGGAATAACCATAGATATAAGTTGCGGCATCGCCTGTAACGCCCAGTATATAAAACACTTCTCATGCGGATTGGTGAACTTGGGGTACCACTGAAAAAGAAATGACTGAACTGCATGTTACTGCGTCCTCCATGGAATTTACCGTTCTTCGCGATCACAATGGATATCCGAGTTGACGAACAGAACTTGAGACAAATACAAATCGCAGCAGATCTAAGATATACTATATAGGCTTGTCCATTGCACTTTGCCCACTCATTTGGTTCCCCTTGGACACGATATCATGTCATAATAATTGTTGAAAAGACCACTCAGGAACTTATCCTTTCGTTTTTGAACACAGGTTTATATTACTTGTCAGTGATGCCATGTGCATTGTCCCAAGCCATTCAAGTGCCCATGGCGACCTTGCGAGGGACTGTGCTCTATTCACTTTGCGTACAGTACGTTAAAGGAGCATGTAAGAAACTGCCACCTGTTTCCAATCTGGTACATGTGTCGTGACTGCCATAGGGTAGTGAGAAACCGGACTGGCCTTGTTGCCCATACATGGCATAGAATACACCTGGAAATTGAATATGATCATCGCAAAGATGCTCAAGCCCATGACTAGTTGGTTCATCTTCTTCCTTTGTTCGCTTATTGCTCTGTGTCTTTTCCTTTCTTTACTTGGCTATTGTCCCTTTCCATTATTTTATAACTGAACCAACAGCAACCATTATAAGACCATCTAGAAATCTCCACTTAGCTCTTCATATCGAGTTGGATCTATCGGAGAAAACTACGATATTCCAGTAAGATATGGTGACCAAAGGCTTGGTAGGCTATTACTACACACAAGGTGCCCCTCATCTTCGTAATAGCAACAGCTGTTGATTGTAATTCCCGACTTTTTCTCGTTGATATCTTATGGCTACTATAGTGCTCTAACATGATTCGGTCTCAGTCGATTCCATGTTATATTATAGCGCTGGTGACGAGATAGACAAGACAAGCAAAGAAAATACAATTACAAAGAAGTAATTCTGCACAAGGGCTACTACGTACCGGACAGTTGTTGTTGAGATCCTAGTATTAGTGGGATCGGGCTTAAAGGGTAATTCATGGCCTCAGGTCCTACTACACCTCTTGAGAAAGTATGTGGTGGAGAGCTTCAAGCTTCCCCTTCCGCCTCTAGTTGCTCAGAACAGGTTCACTAGCACTGCATCATATCACCTTTCACTTCATCTCATCACTTAAGTATTCGAACAAAATGAATCGAGTCCTCCTTGTACTATTCAGTTTGCTTTGTCTTGCTTTTGCCAATCAGTCTTCACCGTGCGTCAAGATCCACATGATTGTTGCCCGACAGAGTAACTCCTGGCCAGGGGAAGGCCGTATGAAAGAGCTCGCCGATTATATCAAACAACAGCTCCCAGGTTCTGACTCCGAATCGCTCCAGTATCCGGCATATGGCGATATCTGGCGATATCGTTCCTCGGTGTTCGCTGGGGACAAGGCTATGATCACTGCGATTACTGCCTATACATCTCATTGTCCGGACTCGAAGATTGTGCTTCTAGGGTACTCTCAGGTTCGTTGTTTATTTGGGCCACTCCGTTTGTTTGCTAACAGCAGATAGGGCGCTCATATCATCGGTGACATTCTTTGCGGCTCCATAGTCGAGAGATATTTTCCAGCTATCCCGCCAATTGACGATCATCTGGGCGCAAGAAGTAGGCGAGTGTCGGTCGCATAACCAGGCTAGCTCCTTACCAGTCTACAGTTGTCGCGGCGGTATCAATGGGGGATCCTACGTTTGTCCCAAGTCTTCCGTATGACTTTGGGACCAGCAAGAACACCGGGGTTCGATTTTCCTCTCCGAGCTGGAGCTACAACTAATATGCAGGGTTAGAAATTCCCACGTGTGAACAACACGGTGTGCACCAAATACGACTTCATTCGGCGGTCGTATTGTGATGAGGGCGACATATACTGCGCGTCGGGATTTTGGGTTGGGGTTCATAGAAGATACGTGGTGAAATACAAAGACGATGCGACACGGTTTGTGCTGTCGAGAGTTAATGCAGCAATGTGACGGTGGTCGCATGATGCTCTTACTATGGGTTTGTGGCTGGAGATAATTACGCAGCTGTGCTCTTAATCAGATCTATTAGTATCAACCAAGTTCTGCATTTTTAGAGGATCCCCTCAATATGACATGCATTCCTACAAGAGTATATTCTATATGATGGCCTTGGTAAACCTACTATTTCATCATGGGAGGACACCAGGAAATGTGATACATCACATGCAAGCACTTCATGCCCAAGGCATCCATCTGCCAACCCCACCATAAAACAGAGCCAATTCACTTGGTATGAACTTCACTTCCCTCACGCAATCCCAAAACTGATGGTATCGTGACAATGTCCCTCCATGCGTCTAATCTCTTCTCTGTCGAAGGCATCGTCGCCGTCATTACAGGCGGTGGGACAGGTAGGTAGTAGTATGCCTACGTCTCAGTATTATATACTAACAGATATAGGCCTCGGACGGACCATTGCTCTTGCTCTAGACGCCAACAACGCCGCTAAAGTATTTATCCTCGGGCGTCGCGAGCAACCACTCCATGAAACAGCGGCTCAAGCGACGAACCATTCCATCATTCCCGTTGTTGTAGATATCACTTCGCAAGAATCTCTAGAAAATGCATATCGCACCGTAGCGGCCCAGACTTCACACGTCGACCTTTTATTTGCTAATGGCGGTACCAACGGTCCGTCGGCCCATTTACCGCCGAAACTGGATGGGTCACCTCCAACCCTGACTGAATTTCGCGACCATCACTGGGGTCATCGAATGGCCGACTTCTCCGAGACTCTGAACGTCAACGTTACTGGCACACACTATACCATTCTGGCTTTTCTGCCACTACTGGACGAGGCAAACAAGCGCCGCCCACAACAAGATTCTAATGAGCTTGCGCTACCGCATCCCCAAGTGATTGTGACCAGTTCCATATCGGCAACAGCAAACCGTCCATCGAGTCTAGCATATTCATTCTCAAAGGCCGCTCTACAGCATCTAGTGGAAGTGTTTGCCGCCCAGCTCGTACCATACCAAATCCGTGTCAATGGCGTCGCCCCAGGCCTGTTCTATAGTGACCTCTCGAAACATCTATTTGAGAAAAATGGGGTGTCAGGACGTGGAATCTCAGACAAGTCTTTTACATCTGATTTCATCCCTCTCACCCGGGCAGGCAGCGACGAGGATATTGCCGGTACGATACTGTGGATGGCGAGTCGGTCAGGGGGATATCTGAATGGAGAGACAATTTTGCTTGATGGTGGCCGAGCGGCGGTTGTCAGATAGGTTCTGTCGGCCATTATGAGGTTTGATTTTTACTAGAGTCTGATTAGTTAGGTTATGCTACTATGTCTATATTATGGTCAGTCTGAGAGTGCTCCTGATGACTATGTGAGTCCTAAAGATTGACCAACAAAGCAGGAGCAACGATAGAGCATGTATGCATTGGCTTTTCCGAACATGGAAGAGCCATATTATCCTCCCGGGATCACCACACAACCCGATCGTTATGACGATGCATAAGCCCAGTCTGACTCAGCATAGGCATTGAGATAGTTCGAACCAATGAGAATCCACTACATTCCCCAGATCGACATCATGATGGTTCTTATCTTATCAACGCCAATCACTTCCGCTTGCACTCAACTTTCTCCTTTTCATCCTCCATACAACCACCAGCGCGGACTCTATAAAAGAGGGTCAATGACATCCAAAATGCAACAATGTCTACCCACCAATCCATCAAGCGGAAGCCGGTGGCCTTACCTCCTCAAGAAACAGGCATTATCCTAACCACAGCTCCACGACCACAAACCTCCAACGGAAAGACATCAAACACACCAACACCAACACTCAGACCAACCACCAGCCATGGAAGACCCCCCGAACCATATGCACCACCACCGCCCTACTACCAAGGTCCCAATGTCGCACCCCCAGTACCAAAATCCCCAATCAACCTCCGACCACCGCTCCAAACAAGCCTTTCAACCCCACCCCTCCGCAACCACAAAAGCACCCCCAATCTGCGCAATCCGCCATCCGCCCTCACCCGCTCCGCAACCGAGCTCCCTCCCCCGGGCCCAAACGCCATCCAAAAGGCCTACGGCGAAGTCTCCCACTTCCTAGGTGGTCTAATCGCGCACCCGACAGAATCGACCCGCCACTACACAATCCTCCGACACTCCCACGGAATAGTCTTCTACCGCGGCAGCACGACCTCAATCGCCATATCCATTTTCTCCGATACACCTCTCCCCGCAGACAGGACATACTTCCTCCAAAGCCGCGGCTGGACCGGGAAAACAGGCATGAAAGCGAAGGCCCTCTTCCGTCTAACAGATGACTGGCTAGACGTGACGCCCTCATTCGCACTTCGCGCAAACCAAGTCTCTCCGGGCGATGAGCGCGCCTGGCAAAGAGACATTAACAAATTCCGAAAAAAGGCGCCGTCAAAGCTACTAAGCCACAAACTCCGCGAGACCATTGTCGCAAGAATCCCCGCCGAGGCAGGCGACGGCTACTTCCAACTGAACCTCTGCCAATCCGCGAAGAAAAAGGTCCTCTGTTCGAGCCCCGTCTTCAGGGTCCTAAGTACCTCGCTAGACCCCAGTTCACTGCGCGGCGCAAGCCTATCAACCATGCCCCTCGAGGTCGGCGCAATGGTCCTAAGTACATACGCCCAAACAGCAGCGCAAGCGATCCTTAACCCTGTTACATCGGCCGTCTCAAATAGACTGTCACCCTACAAACCAGGCACAGTCACACAAACAGCAGCAGAAACAGCATACTCCCTAAGCGGGGTGGAAGATAGCGTCGCGCGCATAAGAAACCGCAGAGGCAACGATGATTCAGCTCCCGCCGACGAGAGGGAGAGTCGAGCCAGACAAATCCAACAATACCAAAAAGCCGCGGCGTTGGAAAACGGCCCGCAGTCCCCCTTCCCGATGGACTTCAAAGCGCGGACTCAGCCCCAAACTCAGGGCCAATTCGGCGAAACCTCGCGGTGCACACTTACCAAAGTCCCGGATACAGTATTGGACAAATTGCGCGGGTATTTCCTCGCCTGGGCACGCTACGACTTCGACAGGAGGCCATCAAATACACCCCCTAAGTCACCTATTCAGTCTCCAAGTTCACCATA
The DNA here is from genome assembly GCF_001792695.1 of Aspergillus bombycis. NCBI lineage: Eukaryota > Fungi > Ascomycota > Eurotiomycetes > Eurotiales > Aspergillaceae > Aspergillus > Aspergillus bombycis. Next base: position 139,319 of record NW_019170060.1, read on the forward strand.
CGCTCCTTACAACCCCGACGCAGCATATCTAACGCCATCCAACCTTCAAGACCTCCAAACCCAAGGTCAAAAAAGCCCCTGGTACCCAACAATCCTCTCCATCAGCCCCCTAAACCCATCACACCAGAGCAGGGTAAACCTCAACTCAGCGATGCAAAAAACAACTCTGCTCCGGTTCATTGACGAAATCCATATCCCGACTTCAAGCAGGGTGCAAATCCGCGTCATGTGTTTTCTGCGGCCGGATATCCCTCCTCCGTCTCCGTCTGGGATGACGGAGAGGGATCTTCTCGTTGCGCGAGAGAGGGCAGCCGAGGCGGAGATGCTGGCGGGTGCATGTGACATTGACTGTGCGCAGGGGATCCTTGAGCATCCGGCTTGGGCACCGGAAGTGTTTAGTGCTCCTGAGCGGCAGGGAGGCTGGCTTGGTCGCACGAGAGAGGGGATGGAGAATGCAAGGACGCGAACGGAGAAGATGGTTGAGAAAGTGCCGCTCCATTGGATTGGGGTTCGGTCGGCGACGGCGGAGATGCGGGATCGACAGGTGGAGGTTAATGGGTTTTACATTGTTCGATAGTCGATCTGGTTCGAGATTTTGTATTGTACTTTCCTTTGTATTATATATGAACAATTGTATAATAGCCATCTATCTGTCTGGGCACTACTATGGACAGATTAGTAAATTATAATAATAATAGCATACACTCAGGACACCGTGTTATCAAACCTCCATCCCACACCTCGGACATATTCACTAGGGCTCGCCTTCCATGTCCTCAACATGGCCTTGACTTCATCGTTGAGCTCCAGCTCCGCTGCATCGAGACGTGAAACCAGAATTTGTGCCAACTGGAGCCTCAACGTACCATACAACGAGGTGTGTTCGCTCGTAGGCCCATTTCCAAAAAGCAAGGCACAGGACAATATTTCCGCATGTTCAGGAGTCTCCATTGCCTCTTCCAGGAGTTTGAATTCTGCCAGTAAGGCCGGTTCCTCTACACACCTCTCAACAAGCCGCAGCACACGACGCACAAAGTCTTTCTGCGGCTCCTCTACCAACGGATTTACCTTTGGCGAGGGAAGGATGGTGACCTGCAATTCCAGCCACGAGGGAAGTACCACGGGTTGACGATGCAGACTATTCCGCCATTCCTCGGTCCGGAGGGATTCTACATCAGCTGCGATCTCTTCCAAGGTCCTCTGATAAAGCATCTGGTGCTGGCTTTCGTATTCTGTGTCCCTATACCCACGAGATTTACTTTCAAGCGCTTGTAATGCCTCCATAATCACGTCTGTCGAGACAACGAATTTGCCCTGTTCTGAGGCGAACTTGATTGGATGTCTTGCAACAATGGCCGCACGCTCAACATACTCCGTTGTCAGGTTCTCCATGGTGATTCCGTTGGGGACTTTTGATTTTATAGGTTCGCCAACAAGTTTCTGTAACTGGTCAAATGGCTCCCAGCTTCGACAGAAGTCCATATATTGACTCCAGTGCTTTCCTGCATTTGTCTGTCTATATTCGGGGTCCCGCTTCGCGATCACTTGGGTGACTCTATCTAGCTCCGGATGATGGATGCAGGATAGTGCGTAGTGGCGGTGGCGGAGGATGAAGGACGCTGGCAGATAGTCTTGCCACTTATCCAGGATCTCGTCAATGATTTGAATGCGGAATGGTCCAAAGTCAACGGTCTTGAGAACACTCATGTCCGCGATATTACGGTTGAGAAAGGCCTTCATCCAACGGTTGTGCTGGCGGGCGGACTCGTCCACCAGCGGGAGCAGAACCTTCCGTACGTACTCGGCCCGGTATTCCTTAGGAAGTCTATGGTACGCGGCCTTAACGAACAGGCCAAGGGCTGGACGCTCATCTGCCATCGAAACAGTTGGAAGTTTACCCCCGTTCTCCGCATCTATCCATTCTGTTTCACTGGTCGGCTCTGCTTCTCTGGGCCCTACAACCTGGGAGGCGAAACTGGCAATGGCGCTGAAGATTACCTTTGTGTCAAACGCATTGTCAAAGAGATTCAGGGCAGCAGATACTACCCGCGCCCGAACGTCGATATGATGACTTTCGTTGAACAGGCTCTGCAGCACAGATACGTTCATCGTAGTTGGGAGAAAGGTTGCTTCTGCGAGGATTTCACCTAGCATTTTAACGGTGGTAATTTTGACGAAATGCTTTGGCTGACCTGCAGGCTCGCTATTGTCTGAAGCACTCTGATCGTACTGTTTTTTATTCTGTTCGAGGCGTTTTGTAACAAACTTCGCAAATTGTTCAATGAAGTCTTTGGCCCGGCCTGGTTGAAGTCTTCGGCCAAGCCCGATCAATCTCATGTGTCTGTGATATGATGATGCGTCGGGAAGACGTTGTATCACTCGGTTTACAACATCAACAGCCACTTCTGGCCGATCTGAAAGCCCTAAGAGGACAATAATATCAGTCACGCCAGCCAGAACCGTCCCATAAGAGGCTGACTTTGGAGACAGGTCTTCGGCCGTATCCAGTAGAGACATCGCCGAATCGCGTAGCAACCTAGCCGGGACTGCCTTGATGAACTTTCTCAGCGCTAGTGTGGCTCTCTTCCCAGCAGCAATGCTATCCTGTCTTGCGGACATCACAAAGCGGTCGTCCAGCGAAACCCGTGGATATCTTATGAATGCCTCGTTGGGGAAAGGGCTGGAGACGAGTGGCCTTTGGCTCTCGTTGGTATGTAGGAAGAGAATAGAGGATAGAATCACAGCCTCCTGGCATTCTAGAAACGGATTGTCAAGCTTGATCGGAGGCGTCTGGTCCAGGGTCCAAATCGACAGTGGATCAAGCACAGCTCTGTCCTGCGAGAATGGGACAGTCTTAGACTCGGGTATCTCCTCATACATACGACAATACAGCAATGTGACGGGGATATTCACTGGCTCTTCGTCCGCCTGTTCCTCAGAATACTCACACCTAGGGTCCCACACAAATATGCCATGAGACTTAGGATCTTGATCAAGAAAGCTAGTATTTGGTGTCCGAGTATCTAGATCCTGATCAATAACCGCCGATGCCTCAGGGACCTTCATTGTTTCAGCCAAACCGCGAAGCCATTGTCGAAACGCCTGTAGCTGCTTAAAATGCTGCTGGCTTCCAGCCGCAAAGTTCTCCAGCTCAGATTTGTAATATTGAAAAAGGCTTACAAGACGCGTTTTGTTTTTCTCTTCTCCCATACCAATGTAGGATTCAATAGCGTAGCGCAAACTGTCGACCCACTCATCCCTAAGCATGACATGTGGTTTAGGCGTCAATGTATCATGAAAGGGGGCCTTCATAACATCTTCCAGTCTACTCCGGAGATAAGGTGCTGCGGTTGTATGCTGTAGCGCGTAGTGCGCCCACCGTGTACCAGGAACAAGGTATTGGATGGGGAGCCCCTTCGGCCAGCCCTTCCCGAGGTGGCTGATAGCAGGGTCAGTGTTGGTGCGTGTTTCTTGCCACAGTCTGTCTCTTCTCTCTGCAAGATTGTCTACAAACATAACAACAACTTCCGCCGGTTGGGCTGGGCATTCCAAGTTTGCCAGTAGACCTTTCAACCTGTTCTTGTTGGTTATTGGTTCTTTGCCAGGCTGCACAATACGCTCATATGTCAGGAGTAATGGAATAAGAGGGTTCAGGAGCACATTTGCAAGCCCGGACTGGCTACCAAGTGGCTGATACTGTTTCAACCCTCTTATTCGGCTTTCCACGATCTTGGATATAAACTTGAGCAGCCGGTTTATCGACATCATTTTACCGCCTGGTTCTTGACTCGCAAGGAGCACGAGGTCAAGGACATTATCTAATGACTTGTTTGCGCCTTGCACAATGTCGTTGAGCTGCGATAAAGATGCCGGTCTGCGGGCTGGGCTAATATCAATACATGAAATAAAGCTAGCGACTTCAGCGCCTAGTATTTTGTCCTTCATCAAATCCGGAAATACGAGCTACTCGTGTTAGCAAGGTTAAAGGACAGGATGCTTGACATACCGGATCGCGCAAGAATCTCTGTGTCCACTGGACCACCGAAGTAAAGATATCTGCGGAGGACGTCGCAAGAGCAGCGTCCACAGCTGCCCCGGCCCATTTTAATCGATGTTCATGATCTCTCCCTCGCCTGCCTTGTTCCTGCATCTCCTTGATAACTACTCACATTAGCCTAATTCACTAAGCATATAATCTAACATACCCTTATGAGAAAAGGGAAGGTCGCCAGTGTGTGTGGCTCGTGCTTCCCAGCCGATTTTCAAAAGGCACTGGTTGGTCCAACTAAGAGCCTGCACTTCTGGCGGTGTGGGCATGAACTCCTTACAACCGTGAATAGCCAGCATTCTGTCGAACAAGCGTTGTGCGTCTGTATCCGGTAGTACACGTAGAGTCTCAAAGTGCCATATGGGAACGAGCTTTTTTTCTCGCTCAGACGGAGGAGCCATCTCAATGTCAAACTTCAAGTGCTCTGATTGTTGACAAAACAATCTGATAAACTCAAGTCTCTCTGACGGCGCGATCTGTTCCAGTAGCTTAGTCTCGATAAGCGGACTGTTATCCTTCAGATTCTCTCTTGGATCTGCCGTGGAGTTTATTAAAAGCTTCATTATTGACTCTAAAGCCATCTCGTCATCTCTAGTTGGCCGGGACCTATAATTGCTCCTTGTAAACCGTTTCACTGTCGATTCAGTAGCAGTGCCAGTCGTCCCGCATCGAGCTATAGACCAGCAGCCGATAATCTCCTGAAACAGGGGCCCAGTAAGGGAGTCATCCAATAAGGTACGCGTCAACCGCAGCCAATGCGGGGTCATGTGTTGAAGAAATATTGTGATGTAGTTGGATGGCAAATTCTTCCGACACGCGAGCCTCAGCGCCTTCTTTATGTACTCCTCCCGAGCCCCTCCTACCATGATGGCGAGTAGGAAATTATCAGACATCACATGATAGAGGTCTAAGCAGAACACTAGACCGGCAGGCATATCGGATGGAAGATCCCTTGCGAGCAGAGGGGTATAGGGTTTAGGAGAATCAATCAAATCATGTACACGATCTTTCAATACTCTTACTTGTGCTTCCAGAGGCACTGAAATGTGGCCGACAGCAACCTGCCGTACAAGATCCGCGTGCGATCGACCCAATTTCTGGACCACCCACACCAGCGATGGTCCCTCCGGCAGGCCTGACAGCAAGTCCTTCAGGAAAGTGGAGCTACACAATGGATACAAGGGTCGCAGAAGAAATGGTGACAACCGAGATGGACTCTCTCGTTGTAAGAGACGAATGAGATCTTCCACGCAAGTCGATAGAATCTCCGGCTCGGCGACATGCTGACATGTTGCAATAGATTTGAACACCAGAACGACCTCCCTTACAGAAAGCTCAGTGAGAAGGTCCCTGATGCCCTCCGCGCCGCCAAGGGCATCCCACCCTTGTATTTTCCATTCCTTGCTATGGAAGGCGCGCGTTAATGCTCGGATGCCGGCTTCACGCACGCCATGAGAGACTGGATCATTAATGGCAGCTTGAAGTACATCTGGGACAACCCGCAAGGCAATTGGCAGCCAAACGCCGTACACGGCAGGAGGTAGAGCCTCCTCGTATGTCAGTTCTAGCAGGCGACGGTTGAGTTCCTGGACCTGCTCAACCGACGATTGGCCCTGAAGGAGGCTGTGAAAGTGTGATGCTAGAGCTGAAAATTCATGTCGAAGGAGGGCTTTTGGCTGAAATGTGGTATTCACATCCATGGTAGTTTTTGTCTGACAACTATTGTAAGCTCTGGACTGCGACCGTCTAAATATGTACTAGTGGGTCAACATCAGCAAGACTCATGTAGTCACAGTCTCTGACTCGCATACCGTGTCTCAATTTGAGACTAACAGGCAGCGACCGAGTGATCCCACCCAATTCAGTTAACCATTGGACGTTGGTATACTGTTGGTGACGTCGGATTATGTATTTCCCTCTTGCCTGGATGTCGGACTCTCTTTCAGGAAAGATCCGAGGTCATACAATGTATTTGCATCCTTTGCACATTTTGCATCTGTTTGCAAAGGGCCGTTCATTGTGATTGAACCTCACCATCGCCAGTCACCTCTCCTTTAAACGACTGGTTGTTTTTTTCTGTTGAAGAGGAGTTAAGTAAAAGCATTGTTTAAGTACGAAAACAATGACGTTGATTTGGTGTTGTTTTCTCTCAAAGTTCTCCCTAAGTTTGTGGTGTTTACTCTCAGTTACCATTGTGCACTTACAAATATATATATGCTCCGTGAGTGTCTCTTCTGTGCTTATGTACTTTGTAGTGTAATTTGGTAGCTGCATATCTCTCGATGCATATGAATTCCAGCGTGAGTTTCGTTTGACATGACGCACTAATCACCCATTAGTCGTCCTGGCACATCTACGGAGTACAGCCAAAAACCTTCAGACGGTACCTGAGGGAGGAATCAACATCCGCCGGAAGAACAAAAGGTCCGCGAACTAAAATAAGAATGACCCACGTAGGTACCAAAAAAAATGCCCGAACAGGGACAACTTTATCATGAAGATAAGATGGATGGGGCTGGTGGGTCACGCATATCATAACGAATCGCATACGTAATAAGCGCCTTATCTGTCCCAGTGACGATAGTAAAACAATAATGCATTGATTTGGTATCATTGAGAGCGGAAAGATAGCTATGGAGATATTAAACTACGCTTGCACATAGGCATGCACCTCGTAACTGGAATCCCGAAATTAGGAGAATGAGCCGAGATAAAAATCATTCGACCAGCGCCATCAGCTTCCTTCCCCACGTATCCCTCGGTCGGGGTGGTTTCTCCGCCGCCAAAATCTCCTGTAATCCAGTTTGCAAGTCCACCTCTTCTGGTCGCCACGCCCATGGATCCTGCCAGAACAAAATCCGGTGACCGGCGTACAAGACGAGGAAGGCGGGAATGCCAATGTAAGCGGTGAAGAAGTTGGACGCGGACCATTCCGACGGGAAGAAGCAAGTGAAGCCGTTGATTAGCGCCAAGAAGATCGCGCCACCCATGCCGATATACATGCCATAGGGCTGCATGACGGAGCGGTAGGGCTTCTCGATGCCTTGCACGTGGATGGCCTTATTCCACCGGATGTAGATGATACCGCAGCAGGTCCAACTGATAAATCCGGAGGTGTTGGTGAAGTTGATCAGCCAGTTGAAGACCGTGTTGCTGCCGCTCCCGACAGAGAGGTATGCGAGAAAGAGGAAGAGGGAAGAGACGCCGACCGCGTAGTAAGGGACACCCCACCGGTTGCAGGTTTTGAAGACTCTGGGAGCATTGCCCGACACCGCAAGACTGTAGAGCGAGCGGGAAGACATGTAGAGGAAGGAGTTTCCGGCCGACCAGGCGGAAGTAAGGATGGCCGCGTTGACGATGTGATTCAGTGCGGGAATTCCGGCGTTGGCAATCGCGACGACGAAGGGGGAGGACGAGGCGTCGTGGCCGTCACCGTTTACCAACTCACTGGCGTTGGAAGGGCAGATGACGCCGATCGCGAGCGAACCAAGGAAGTAGAAGATGACGAGTCGGTAGATATAGCGACGTGCAACCTTAGGGATGTTCCGGCGCGGAGATTCCATCTCGCCGCCACTGATGACCACGAGTTCGGGGGCAAAGAGGAACGCGATGGCACTCTTGACGATGCATTGCAAGAGACCAACAAAGCGACCGCGATCCCCACTGACCAGGTATGTGTTCATGACACCGGGGTCTTTCCAGTAATGAAAGCCGAGACGCTGACGGTTCGGACCGCCGCCCCAGAAGAGGATGAAGGAGAGGAGGAGAAGGCCGATGAGGGTGATGATTTTGATTCCGGCAAACCAGAATTCGCTCTCCCCGTAGGCGCCGACCGGAAGAAAGTTGAGTGCTACAATGACCACGAGCATGATGGTGATCCACACGGCGATGTGGACGCTATTGGGCCAGTAGTCGATGACCATGGACGCGGCGACGATTTCATAGGCTGCCAGAATCGCCAACGAGTACCAGTAAAGGTATCCCATGGCGAAACCCAAACTCCGTGAGACGTAGCGAAAGCCATGATAGCTCATGGTGCCACCATGGACCGGCATGTAGGCCCCAACCTCAGCGATTCCAGTCACAATCGCATAAATGAGTGCCGAGATGAAGGTGTAGCCCAGGAGCAGAGACAGCGGCCCACCAATGACTAGCGCTTGACCGGAACCCACGAACAGACCGGTACCAATTGTGCCTCCCAATGCCATCAGTTGTACATGTCGATTTTTGAGCCCGCGCTGGGTATTCATGTATCGCTCATCTAGCAGGTCGGCCTCCACCATGGCCTGCATGGTGCCCGACTTGACATCGCCGGACTCAGGGTCATGGGAATAGGACGCCGCCGGAGCGACTGTGGGTTTTTCTCCGGAACCCATGTTGCCGTAGTCCAGAGTCGGGGTAGGATTCAGCAATCAGAGTAACGTGTTGTTTTTGAGAACAGGTCAACAGAGCGAGAGGGGAGGCCACGCGCGGGACACCCTCGGTTATAAAGTCGCAAGACGATGCGGGCCAAGACGAGAAAAGAGCAAGCCACTGGCTTCGGGCGTAACATGTGTTGCCTTATCGGCAGCTACACCTCCTAGTTAGTGAGTCCTACTAGTACTAGGGAGTAGTGACCTCGCACCGTATTCGTCTTAGTCGGGCTTCATGAACGGGAAGAATTCGGCCGGTACGCACGCTCACTGGTTGGACCGGCCAAGAAATTGGGCGGACGTGAAGTTGCGTCCGGTTGCTGATAAGAAGGAATCGACATGCGGGGAAATTTCATACCTGGTCGTGTTGATCTCCCGGTGATTGGAGGGTGAAGCTCAGGTGGCTTGCTTTAGGGTTCACGCTTATCAGCGGTTGACTTCCTTCGTTTCTTTCTTGTCCATCTTTTGGCTAAGTTGCCCCGTGGCGTGGGATTTCTTAACTCCTCTGGGGCTGATGTTTGAATGTGGAGCGCATACACACAGCGATAATGTCAATTCCATTACAATCAATTTGCATTCACTCATTCATGGCTGCGGTTGTTGCAAGTACCATATCATATCATATCTACCAAGGGAAAGCCCCGATAAGGGACCCCCCATGTGAAACCGGAGATATCAACGAAACCACTCGAGCCTCCCACCACTCCCTTTAGCCTTACCACCTGCATGATAATCCCTCATCCACGCCACTCGGCGAGCTAATTAATCGCCCCGGATAGTTAAATCTTAATTCACCGGTCCGGACACCGGTCCGGATGCTGGAGGCGTGGTTATCATGGCACCGTCAGGGGGTGTGAACGTCAAAATGAAGCATATCTGGAGAGACCCACGGACATCTCGCTTACGGTTCAGCCTCCATTAGTCGCTCTTCCTGCAATCGTACCCAGTGATGTCCAATGTTAGAGGGCGCGCCGACAACGGTTTTGATAGCGGGCCGGTATGCGACAGTGCCGGTGACTTGACATGCATCAGATATCTCCGGCCCATGAGAAGTGCAAGATCACGGAGCATGCGAACAGATCTCCTCGCCAAGAACTCTCATTTATCCTCCAGTTATATGCCGCGTAGATCAGGATGACGTTAATCCATCAAATTTTCATGAATGCTATCTTCATAAGTGATCAAAGCGCATTTACGCGAGCGTATCAAGCCAAGTATAGCCCAAGAATAACCATTATACCACTTTCGTCAAGGGTCCATAGGACCGTGAAGATAGTCCGATTCAAGTATACTGGTCACGACCCCATCCGCTGATCCGATCCCAGTTCACTACCAGAATTCTCCCGCCACGCTCTTGACCCTCACGCTCAAGCCGCCGAAGAAGTCGCATGTCCTGCTGAGTGAGGATCTTGCCGTCCACCCTTCGTTCCCATGCGGCCTGGGTAACCACCGGGGCCAAATCCTCCGCGATACCAGCTTCGTCTCGGTTCCGTGCGTAGATGTGCTGGGATCCTACCTCTTGGGAAAACAGCCACACGGACCCAACAACCGCATACCGGCGTTCTAGAAGCCAGATAATCGGCCAGGTGATCAGCCACAGTTGAAGAATAAGACAGGTATAGTACACAAAGTTATTGTTACGGGCACGGTTAATCCAATGTGGCGAATAGACCGTAAACGACTGGTTGGAGAAGGATGTGGAGATGTCGATGTTGCCTTGGTAGTTGAGGGACCGTAGATGGGAAGTTAAAGTAGAATGGATGATGGACGAGTTGAAATTCTCCATGTGACGGGTGAACGTGAAGCTACGCCACTAGATTAGTATCATGTGTGTCAAGCAAACGAAGTCAACAAACGTACGATTTGACGGGCGATGGGTCCTGACAGAACCGCTCACACCAGCCCATAAGATCCGGCCCTGCATCATCCTCGACCAACCCGACATTCTCAGTATCAGTACCGTCTTCTATGCTTGGTAGCCTGATGCCCCTCCCTCTTGCATGTCGCTTCCACGTACGCGACCGACATCGTCCACCCCGATATATCTTCTGCCCATCCCCGTCCCGCGCTACGCGCAACTGAAACCAGCCCGCGTCGCGATCAGGGTCGCCCACCAAGTAGTTCGCGATATTGATCCGGAAGTCAAAATCGACCACCGACTCTGTGCGATTTTCCTTGCGATCATTTCGGTCGGGATGAGTCTCTTGGTGTGCACCGCGGACACTTAGACACGGTCGTGGGGGAATGCGAGCCTCGTGGCTGATAAGACTGTGGAGTGCGGCGGGATCTTTGCTCAAAAAGGGCGACATGGTGGTAGACGGTCGCTCGGTCATTTCAGAACTGTCATTGTCTTGTACTTGATTCTCGGAGACGGGGGGTCCCGCTGTGGCAGGTCCAGCCAGAGGAGGCAGAGAGTCGTTGTCAACATTGTCCAAAGAGCGTTGTCCCCCCGAGACGACCTGTTCGTACGGAGGGGGAAGATCGTTGGGATCACAATTCGGCTGTAGCTTGCCCATCGTAGGACTGCAGTATTGATATGGACTATAAATAAGTGTGCGGAAAGGACGGTTGTGACTGCTAAGGTTGGAAACCTGAGGCGATGAGATAATTCGCTATCTGTCATGTGTCATAGTTGCTGCCTGATCAATGTGGGCTTGGCATAAGGCAGAAGCACTGCCAAGAACCCGTTCATATAACCAGGGGGGTGGCCTAGGTAGTAGACTGCCCCGTTGCCTACTACTAGTATTGAGGCCCTTTCAGCTAGTCCACAGTGCTATGGCTGTCAAGTGTCAACACTGCCCTATTCTTAGCCCCGCACCCGCTAGATTACCTCCGTAAACCTTCCCCCACTTTTCATTCACGCATGCTCCACTCAGAAACACACTCGGAGAGACCCACCCAGCAGTCGAAATACTTACTGCTAGTTAACATGCATTCACAGTGGATCGTAGTATCCTGAGAAAGTCTTACAGAAAGCCACAGGACATCAGGTAGCCCTCAACAGGCTCATTTCAGAATACATTGCCAAGATTGTTGGTTCGATCAGTCACTACAGCCATAAGTTACCATTACCCATAGCCAGGCCGTGGCGCTAACATATACCAGGGTTTCGCTAGTTTTCCAGGGATAAGACTAATGATGCTCCGTTGCAGGGTTGTCTCCTGAAATTGTCGCGAGAATGCATGTTTATTGTGGGTGGACATCGATATCTCGCGTTCGTGTATAGTTTGTATCCTCTAAGACCGTCTTTACGATTTCTTGAATCAACATCTTCACCCCGTCACATGGCGTCAGACATCAAGCGTGTAACTTCACGCTGTTGCTCGCCCAGCCAAATGCTGTACGGAGTGGTCTTGCTCATCCTAGCAAGGGTATTTAGTCCATTGTCTCATGGTCAGACGTTGGGCCATGTTGATACCTAAATGGTGATCTTTGGAGGCAGATGCGACCGAGCCACAACACCTGGTGTTAGCATCTCCAGCATATTCCACTTCGTTGCATGCATGGTTTTACGTGTGGAGTTGAAAGCCTTTCGCGTATCCAAGCCCTTAGCAGGGGAATGACAGTTTCCATTCGGGTCGCAGGAGATTTCTGTGGCAGATACATAACATGGTATCTTGGCCACATGCGTAACGAGATAAACAATATGGTATGCCGAGCCAATTGAACCGGTCGACCCAGGTAAGTGTGACCGACAGAAAATTGACACCCATTGAGGGAGAGAATACAATTGAAAGGCGCGTACAGAAACATGCCTTTTCTCCATAAATGCTGTGATCGTCAGGTACAACAGCCTGAATCAACTGACATTCTCTGCCCTTGAGCATCACTCACATGTTTCTATGGTCTGTGATCATGCTACTCGGAGATACATTCCGCAGTGGATTCGTTCATAGTGTCATGCAGAATAATAGAGATCGGCGCGAACCGACTATACTGTGTACGTGCAACGACTACTTAGGGAATCGACGTTTCAACTACCGACTCGCGTTCTCCACTATACCCCATCCTCCACGGACCGAAACACCTCCAGTGCCGAGTTAATTAAATAATTTCCCCACATTTCTGCACAGCGTCCAGTCGGAAAAATTGTCACAACACCTGTTTCAACATTTCCTGCAATCTGACTTGACCATCTTGCTTGCAAGCGCTTAGCTGAGTCCGTTCCAAAAAGAGACATGGAGCTCTGTTCTGGATCAAGAGCGGAGCATCGTCCGATCCACACGTGGGCCCAGGATGTCGACCAGGCGCGCATTTCTCCAGATTATAAGAACACCTGGACCTCGAGGAGCTAGCTGCCTTTCAGAAACAGGAATTGCACAGCCAACAGCAACGCATTGTCCCTCAAAGCAAGCATCATGAAGCTTAGCCCTTCACTCCTTACCGCGGCCGGCCTAGTGTCGGCCCAATTGGCCTCTGCCCTTCCCCAAGCGTCATCTTCAACCGTCTCGCCCAGTCCGACTCCTTCTGCTACCCCCGGTTCTTTCGTTACCACTTCAGGTCTCAATTTCGTGATCGACGGCAAGACAGGATATTTTGCCGGCTCCAACTCATACTGGATTGGATTCCAGAAGAACAACGATGATGTGGATCTCGTATTCAGTCACTTGCAAGAATCCGGTCTCAAGATCCTTCGTGTCTGGGGGTTCAATGATGTCAACGAGAAGCCCACTGATGGCTCTGTTTACTACCATCTTCTGGCAGATGGTAAGGCAACCGTCAATGAGGGGGAAGACGGTCTTCAACGACTGGACTACGTGGTCTCGTCGGCAGAGAAACATGGCATTAAGTTGATCATCAACTTCGTCAACTTCTGGGATGATTATGGTGGCATCAATGCCTACGTCAAGGCTTTCGGTGGGTCTAAGGAGGAATTCTACACCAATGACGCTATGCAGGAGGCCTATCGCGCGTATATCAAGGCCGTTATTTCGCGGTACAGCGACTCGTCGGCTATCTTTGCATGGGAACTGGCCAATGAGCCCCGTTGCCAGGGTTGTGAAACCACCGTGCTGTATAACTGGATCGAGAGTACCAGCCAGTATATTAAGTCGTTGGACTCGAAGCATTTGGTTTGCATTGGTGATGGTAAGTGAGCCTGGTCTTGTCCAGTATCACAAACTCTAACAAAAACAGAGGGCTTTGGCCTCGAGACTGGCTCGGACGGAAGCTACCCGTACCAATACTCTGAGGGAAGTGATTTCGCCAAGAACCTGGCTATTCCCACGATTGACTTCGGAACCTTCCATCTCTATCCCAGCAGCTGTAAGTTTCTATATTCAGAGCAAGCTGAACGGTGGAAGCTAATGCTGTTAGGGGGGACCACAAATGACTGGGGTAACGGCTGGGTCACTTCGCATGGAGCAGCCTGCGAGGCGGCTGGGAAGCCTTGCATGTTCGAGGAGTACGGAGTGACCTCGGATCACTGTGCCGTTGAGAAACCCTGGCAAACCACGGCACTGAACACGACTGCCCTTTCCGCTGACCTCTACTGGCAATATGGAGATCAATTGAGCGGTGGACCATCGCCAGATGATGGCAACACCTTCTACTACGGAACTGATGAGTTCACATGCCTCGTTACTGACCATATTGCTGCTATCGGTAGTCGCACTTGAGACGAAGTGTGCAGGTGAGATGGTGAAGAAAGAGTTGTACAGGAAAGCACTTGTTGACCAATGTATCTTTGAAATAAAATGAAGTACGAGGTTCACTCTAAGATATCGCACAAATACCCATTCCTTCGCTGGAGGTGTAATGCAGCATCTTTTCACTTCCTAAATTGTTGTAACGGAAATTGAAATGAATACCGAAGGGGCAATGGAATAGAATAGTGTGACACAGCATACCTATCGTAGCTCTTTCAGGATTTTAAATGATCGACCTCTATTAGTGAAAGAGACAAGAATAGATTGAGATATGCTCAGCTTCGTATACCATTAAGCTGCATGGCACATATTACCCTTGTAGCTGTAATGATGAGCAATTCTACACATATTTCCCTAGATAGAATAATACAAGTATCCAATTTCTTAGTCCTCTATTTGCTCTCCATGACTTGACTGGACACTATCATACTATCAATGCAGTAAGGGGTGTAGTAGAGCAGTGGAGCAGGAGATGAGACTATTTTGCACCGCAACCACCTTTAGGGGGTAGGTTGGGGACAGAGACCCCCCCCCCAGGGCTTTTTTCCTTTCATACACACGGAGCTCCTTGCCTCAAAATGGATATACCTCGTTTCGCATATATCCTAAACCCGCACACCCTGAGGATGCCCTAGGCATGCACCGATTGCACATGTCAACCCGAGTCCGCGTGTGGCTACCAATTCGGTTTGTATTTTCTGAATTCTCTCATCTTTGAAGCTCTTTCTTTCTTTCCTTTTCACATTCAAAACTTCTTCAGTACTATCGTCACCTCTTTTAAGTATCATGCCACTTTGAGGCACAAAGGATCACATAAAAGAAGGTTTGTATTATCTGTAATGGCATCGGTCTTATGGGCAGGTTTTCTGTCGGGTGGAGGACTGTTCTAAAGCCACCGTATGCCCCTTTCTAAATCATTTCGAAGGACTTGACATACTTCTTTTATTAAGAATACTAACTGATTATTAATCACTGTAGAAGCAGTTCTCAGAAATGAATAACCTTCGCACACACTTCAGCAAGCACAGCAGTATCAAAGTCAAGGATGGAGATAAAGGAAATCGCGCGTCACAGAAGGGGGTTAATGAAGTAGTTAATAAGTGTTTCATAAGCAGTTCAAGAATTAGTAAGGGAGTCCCTAACGACTTTCTAACCGCTTACTGACTATTTGCATATAGCTTGGTACAAAGCACTTTTTCAAGGTGCGGCGGCTCCTTAATAATCCCGAGCCAAATGAATTGAGGGCAGATTCACGAACCTGGTGAACTATGCCTGTACCAAAATGTGGTCGGTGAGGTTTATCTACGTAAGGGCTATGAGAAAATCGCCCATGGAGCGAAAGGAGGGGGAGAAATTTGCGATTTGGAGAGAAAGCTTCCAACTCTCGAGGTCAAGGGCTCCATAATTGGATAGTGAGGTGTGCCAACGCCACTCTAGCTCAATACTTTACACATGAGTATCCAGTTTCAGGTGGCTGCATGTGCTCGGAATCTGCATGCTCAACATAGTATCAGGCCGTCTTATTATGATAGCTACAGCCCTGCCCTAGGATACACAAGTATGAGTTCTACTCATACTTTGGCGGTATTATTGAACACCTTATTCATTTTATGAAAGTCTCGCAATGACAGTGTGTGGCGGCAAACCATCCAATAGCAAACAAATAGATATTTACGAGCTATAAGTGCCACATACCAGGTCAAGTGTCCCCAATGTCACAATCGTCAAGGAGGCCAATGGGCATTAGCTTATGCAACTTATTTCGAGTGGCTCCACTAATGACCAAGATATCGGATTATGGCCATGTTTATTCGCAGCTTTTAGGGCCAGGTGAATAGCGACCTGGTGGTACAAGGACTTCCATTCTTCGTCCAGTAGTCGAAGGTGGTTAGGTGACAGTGTGCTTCGAGCCGAACATCCTGGTCCATGTATATTTCGCTAGAAGATCAATTGAACCCCGCATATGAAGTCGCCATCCAGCCGCACTTTCGCCAGACCGCCTGCGTGACTTTTGCAAGGGTATACTTGCCATACTCGCCTGACGGCAACGGCTATGTATACATTACCCCGCCGAAGGCTTGCTCAGTTTCCTGGATACTAGTTGACCTGCCCGTTCGGAGGCTTCATTTGAATGCTGCGAATGATGTCCGCGTCATCTTCTGCTGGGTTGATGTGATTACGGTCAGTTTGAGCATGCCGGTGATAACATTTGAATACGAGAAATTACGCCAACAAGGCTTGTTCTTGGGCACACCTCATTCCGCTGCCGCCGTGTACTCTTTCTACAGAAACGAAAAGTATAACCAGGAGGCGGGTCTCTGGGCGGAACCCAAGTCCGGGTGGGTGTCGTTCAATCACCGGTTCGCTCGGGAGTGGAAGGATATCGACACGGCTCGTCCGCTCGCGGGGCCGAATGACGATAAGGTCGTTGTCAGTGTAGCCGACTCCAAGTTCAACGGGAGTTGGGATATCGTGGACGGTAGCGTTACCATTGTCGGCATCGATGCCAAGGGAGTGGAATGGCCGATTGTGAAATTGCTGCAAACCACGATTATCGATTACCACAACGGGACGTTCATGCATGCTTTCCTAGGCCCTACTGACTACCACCGTCAACATGCGCCCGTGAGCGGTGAGATCATCGAGGTCACGAATATCCAGGACCAGGTCTACCTCCAGGTTGCCACCAAGAATGGTCACCTGTCCGGCGACCGGAGGCTGGTCCGGAACCCGCATATGATCACGAGACGCAGAGAAAAGCTCAAGGGTGGTGATGACTTTTACGATCTGAATGCTCCGGACAATGCCGGGTATCAATGGTGTCAGACCCGTAGGCTCATTGTCATCCAGACGAAGGACTCTAGCAAGGTTGCGGTGTTGCCCGTTGACATGGCTCAGGTGTCTTCCGTGGTGATGACAGTGAAGAAAGGCGATCATGTCAAGAAGGGCGCGACAACATCTCGGATTTCCAATTTGGGGGTTCGGACGTGGTTGTCGTCTTCGAGAAGAAGGTCACGTTCAAGTCCGGTCTGAAGCCGGGTGAGACGAAATTGAACGTGAGGTCGGAATTGGCGAGGTTTCAGTGAGGGACGCGGGGCGCTCTTGTCCTGGGCATACCGTCAACAAAGGCTTGGTGTGTATCTTGGCTGTTCTTGATCTGTAATGTAATCGCCCGGGTCAGACCAAATGGCAATCTTCTCATTCGTTCATTTGCTCGTCGTGCGGATCCTTCGGGATCGGATGTAAGCCTTCGCAAGCATGTCAGACGGAGTACACGGACGCCAAGCCCGTTCTGTCACGGCATCTCTGGAATATGCCTAGACCTGGGGTGATTACCAACCCAAAGCCTAAGTGCGCATGCGGAGTATCAAGTTCTATATTGCTAGTATTAAGTAGAAGGGTTGTTGTGGTGGGTTCGGAGGCGACTTACGGTGGCAGTCATGTGACCAGACCAGATTTGTTTGTCCGCATGACCCGATTATGCTACACGCTCGATAGATGACCTTGAAGTGCCAGTTCTCGATTTTTACTGCAGCATAGGGGCACAAAGGCACTTTATTGTAGAAGCAACTTTGGTTTACGGCACTCTCATAGCTTTGGGGACTAGCTCGTTGCCATAGATATGTTGTATACGTCTTTTGTTCGAAAAAATATATATCTACGTAAGAAGTGTAAATTGAGCAGTTTAACCTGAAATTGTGAACTCACGTCAATCATATGAATACAATACTATATCTAGAGAGATTTTGCATAGAAAAGCTAGCATCAAGCTACGCAATACTTATTGGGAGGGATGCCTATAATCCGCAACGTTCCGCCTACAACGGCAGACGGAAGTATACAGCAACAGAAACTCAAAAAGCCCAAGGAGCTACTAGCACAGCCCCAGAATTCCCGGTCGAATGGTAAGCTATGAAATGTTTGTTCAGCACAGATAGATCTGTGCATTCCAGTATCTTCTGCAGAGGTATCAGGCCAGTTCGGGATCAAGCCTTCGGCCGATCACCCCGGACATCGGGACTGTCCGAAAAGCAACGCAAAGACCCCATACGAATACAACGTGGCGATCTAGATAAGGTCATGCAATAGACGACGTGAGAGCCTCCATCCGGACTGGTCACTTATGATTCAAGCAAGTAGTAGTGCGTATGAATGGCGAAAATAGAACAGCTTTTGGATTTCTGGATCACCTGGCATGAAAAAAGGTAGGCAATGCGGTGGCGTGTGGAGAAGCAATCGTGGGTCGGAAGATGATTGATCCGGAAAGACAGGGTCGGCTTTTGCCTGGAATGGAAGTTTCTACGGAAGCGAAAGAATTCCAGAGGTTCCAGGTCGGTCGCCGTGGAGTTGCTCCAGAACAGAAAATTTGCGGGGGGTACGTCATTCAATCTAAGCGACCACATGACGACGAAGCCCTATTTGGACAAGAGTTTTTCCGCGCGTTTCCGATTAGTCTGTACAAGGTCGGGGATGTTGCTTTTCTCTAAGGGGTTAAAAGGGATGAGGGGTTTTGATAAATTTTTTTATTTTTTAATATTCATTTTTTATCTTGTAATTTTTTTTTTAACTTCCTTAAAACTAACGAACACTGATCTTATCGAAACGAGTATAGATGTTCGTAGCGATCATTTCGATAAGTTAGAGTTCCTGGTCATTTCTAGAATGTTTTGTTGACGAGTCGCTAATTTCCATCCACAAAGCTTGGATGGTTCTGGAGCCAACCATGCACGAGATCCAACGCCACCGACGAGAGTCGGCTCGGTCGGGACAAACCAAGATGTCTGAGAAAATCCAACAAGCAACGATGCCGTGAAGTTGATTTTCGGTGCCGATGGCTCGACCATTTCGGTCGGCATTGCTCTGTTTTTTTCACGGTAACATGGACTCAGCCGTCCACCGTACTATTAGTAATAGTAATAAGGGTATTGCCATTACGGAGGCTCATGTGACCATGATACCGTTCGCACATTCGATGGCGTTGTAAATTCTATAGTAAATTGATGCTATAAGCGATATTATCAGAGTCGTAGGCAGTGACGTTCGCTCCGCATTTCCCCTCTTTTAATCGCGGTCCCTGCATCCTGATATTCTCCAGGTTGGGCTTCACCGGTCAACAGAAATGGAAGTCTCCCCTCGTTTTCTCCATATCACCTCCAGGAAATGCCTCTCCCACACTCCCCGTGAAATTCCGGCCATGTGTGGCCGATGATGCCGAGATTCTGGAGTTGTGGGTGGCGCTAGTCCAGGGACAGTTAAGCTCTGCTCGACGTTTTCGGTCCAGTGCTCCACACCCCCGGCACCTGGACTCGTGACTGGTCAAACCCCAACAAATCCATTTCTAGAGAATGAATACACACATGCCACATCGACGCAGGATGTCTTCGCCCCAAAGCCAAGACGGCTTCAGTCACCGTATTCCTTCTAGGCATGCCGAGGCCACTACAACCTATTGCGAACGGTTACACACTCCTTCCGAAGCCGACAGAACTCTATTGCTGGACCTGGTAAGCGACGTCATACGGGAACCACGGTTAAATCCTGACACGCGCCTCAACCCAGTTATGACCGTCAGTGGCGCTGATCCCTTCATCTCGCTGTATCTCCGCCAGTCTCCAGGCTGCGTCCCGATGGGGTTGGCCACCACGACGAACCAGAGGCGACCCCGAGGGGCCGTGGATCCCGAACTGTTGCCTGTCCCCCTGTTGTGCCGGCCGTTTCCTCGCACTTCGGCTGGCCTAACTGGCTCATGGCTGTCGGTTTCGACCGGCCTCTTCTCCAATCGTTTGCGAGCCCTGGATGGTAATGCGGGTAGCGTTGTCAATTATCCCCGTGTCCCGGACGGACACTGGCCGTGAGGTCGGCTCTCCACATTGGAACTCTCCTCCTCACTAGTTTCTCGTGGAAATTTTCTCCCTTCCCTTTTTGAATATTTTTTTTTTGCCTATTTTTCGCATGAGGTTTTAACATAAAAAGGACACAGATCTCCCCCTTTCTGAATTCATAATTCCAATTCCCACATCTGTCTTCCCAAACAAAACTGTCCCCTAACCCTAGAGGTATACCTTTCTCTTCTTTTGGGATATCCTCTATCTTCATATATTACCTTTTATTTACCTATTCGGTATTAGCCTTTTGATTCTTAATTGCAAATAAGGTCGAACAAATACATTCTTACCGCCTCCTCCCACATACTCTCCACCATGGGTGTTGAGAGTTCTGCCCATCATGGGGAGATGATCAGCCCAGCTGGCGCTCCCCAATATTCCAGCCAAGAGTCTGTGGCTGCTAACAAGCCTATGGAAATTGGTGTTGACACCCCAGTTCCCCGCCTCACCCTGCGGGCATTTGTTATGGGTGCTTTCGTTTCTATGGGTGGTCTTCTCTTCGGATATGATACCGGTCAGATCTCCGGTTTCCAGGAGATGCCCAACTATCTTGAACGCTATGGTCAACTGAACGACGAGGGTAAATATTACTTCAGCAATGTCCGCTCCGGTCTCATTGTCAGTCTGTTGTCTATCGGTACCTTGATTGGTTCTCTGGTTGCTGCTCCTATTGCCGATAAGCTTGGTCGTAAATGGTCTATCACCTTATGGTGTATCATCCTGAATATTGGACTGGTCGTTCAGATCTCTTCCCCTGCCGGTAAATGGGTTCAGATGGTCATGGGCCGTTGGGTGACTGGTCTTGGTGTCGGTGGTTGCTCCCTGCTTGTCCCTATGTACCAGGGTGAGAGTGCCCCTCGCCAGGTCCGTGGTGCCATGATCAGTTGCTACCAGCTGTTCGTCACTCTCGGTATCTTCCTTTCCTACTGCATTAACTTGGGAACCGAGCATCTCCAGGGCACTGAGCAATGGCGGATCACCTTGGGTCTTACCTTCCTCTTTGCTCTCGTTCTCGGTGGTGGTATGGCTTGCTTCCCTGAGAGCCCCCGTTTCGAGTACCGTCACGGTCGTGTCGACAGTGCTCGCAACACCATGTCCATGCTCTATGGTGTTCCCGAGAACCACCGCGTCATCCTCCAGGAGATCGAAGAGATCCAGCAACAGCTCGACGCCGAATCCCAGGAGCAGGTTTGGCACGAGTTCATCACCGCTCCTCGCATGTTGTACCGTATTGCCCTGGGTATGGTCTTGCAGTCCTTGCAGCAGCTGACTGGCGCCAACTACTTTTTCTATTATGTAAGCATCTCTTCCCGATTCAGCCTAGCGCTTCCAGAGGTCACGTGCTAACATCTAAACCTAACAGGGTACTACGATTTTCCAAGGTGCCGGTATCTCCAACAGCTTCATCACCCAAGTTATTCTTGGTGCGGTCAACTTCGGTACCACTTTTGGTGGTCTATACATCGTTGAGAACTTCGGTCGCCGCAAGTCTCTCATTGCCGGTGCTGCTTTCATGTTCGTTTGCTTCATGATCTTCGCTTCTATTGGTCACTTCATGTTGGACGTCGAGAACCCCGAAAACACCCCCGGACCTGGCAAGGGTATGGTTGTTGTTGCTTGCTTCTTCATCACGGCATACGCCATGACCTGGGGTCCCATGATCTGGGCTATCTGCGCCGAATTGTTCCCTTCCAAGTACCGTGCCAAGGGTATGGCTCTGGCCACCGCCTCGAACTGGTGCTGGAACTTCCTCATCGGTTTCTTCACCCCCTTCATCACCGGTGCAATTGACTTTGCATACGGATATGTCTTCGCTGGATGCTTGGCTGTCGCTGCCCTCGTCGTCTACTTCTTCGTTATCGAGGGTAAGGGCCGCACTCTCGAGGAGCTCGACTGGATGTACGTCAACAAGGTCACTCCCTGGAAGAGCAGCAACTTCGAGATGCCTTCTCTTCGCGACCAGCAGCATGGCGACCAGTACGGACGCAAGGAATCTCGCTCTTATCACGCCGAGAACGCATAAAAAAAACGGGGGTTTGGGTGGTCTTTCATTCGGAGTTGGTTATTTGCACTTTTCTTGTGAATACTCTTCTCGTATATATGGGATTATGGGTTACACGATATATATCCATTTGCTTTAACTTGTTATATATCCTCCAGGCCTTCTTATAAGGTCTTGTACAATTAAGAGAATCATTACTTTAATTTTCTTTTCAATTTCCTTTTCAACAATATCTTGCAGTAGCTTTCGCCACACAACCGGCTGATCGCCAGATAGAACTTTTAAGTCTCTAATCCTTTACTGCATTGCATTGTTTAAGATCTGATAACTTTTACTTGATAACCTTCCTTGCTGGCTTAAGCTTTCACGTATCTACCCCTGACTCGAATATTTCGCCGAGAGTAGTCGGCATTTCGCATGAAGTCTACAAGTCTCTGGGCCGCTGCCGCAACCTTCCTGACTAGATACAGGGCCTAATATTAATATAATTAAAACCTACTACAGTATAATGAAAACAACAGATCTAATTCTAATACAATCTCGGACTAGAACCTACACTGGGGGTCCAAAAGTATGTCATCTTGTGTACTTAAAAGTACCTACCACCTCATACCAGGCAGATAGCGCCGCTGGGTACCTTTAGGCATAGGAGGTCACATACTTTTGGACTCCCCACTGTAGGTTTCGTCTGGTGAGTTATGACAATTCCCTCCACGGTCAAGTCGTGCAAGACTACCTCACAATTCGTACGTCTGGCGAATAATTAGATTATTTGGATACTGGACCTCTAAATACAAAAGTATTGAAACATTTGAATAAAGCCCCCGGTAAACTGAATTATTGACCGAAACAGACAAAAATAAAGGAAAGTAAATCACGGCGAAGTTGTCGTTAGCATCTTGCGTTGTGCGGCGCTATCTAGGAGGATAATAAGGAAAAGATCGCAGTCCATGCTGCGATATCTAGTCTATGCTTCCTGTTACGCATTTCTCATGATGCATAGTGAGTCTATATACCGAATCAAGAGTGCGCATATGGCTAGGGATTCTCAACAATTTATGAGTGTCGAGACAGAGGAAGATTGCGGATGATTAGCATGATGCATTATCTTCGAGAATGATGAAAATTGAAAGCCTTGCTGGCATGACATGGCCTGCGGAGTTCAAAGTCGCAATTACAAGAATATAGCTAAGAAAGATTGAATCTGACATGGCAAGTATCGAAGCGTGTTGGCAAGCTGAATTGATACCTAAGCGATAACCACTAAGGAGCCAATAATGAGAGAAACGTCAATACTAGTAGAACTGACAGTGGAAGTAATTTCAACCCGAAAGATTGAAAGCAAACACTAACCCATGTAGCCCTCTCCCTTACTTGCCCATAAAGTACAGAAGTTTTTCAATCCGTTTAGTGCCCAAGGAATTATCCAATGGATCCCTTAAACTCGGTATCTCAATAGCCATCGGCCAGATCGAGAGCCTGTTGCTTCCACCTTCACACCATCTCATGACAAACATAGCTGCCGAGTGATTGGTACGGCGACACTTGAGTGGCATTGAAACGAACCCCTCGTGAATTTTAAAAGAACTCCGGAAGTGACACTGTACTTCTACCAAGTACTGCCGCAGATTCTCAAAGGCCTCGTTAATTGTCGTACCTCTCACCCTGAAATGGACCCTCCCATGCTTTTGGTCCGGATGCAGAGCCGGAAGCATCTGGGCACTTGAGGGGTCGCCGAGTTGCTTGACACAAAACGAAATCACAGACATGAGAGATACTCTCTTGTGTTTGCCACGCTGTTCCTCACGTGGAATATCAATTTCAATCCTAAAGTAGTTCCGAGCGAAGAGGTGTGGTCTGCCCTGTACGAGACAGTTGTGGAATTTCTCGCGCTTGAAAACCCTCAAGAACGCCATGGCTACACGAGGAGCTCGGCTTTCGTGTTATGCGTTTTTGAACAATTCAGATTGAGGTGGTTCAACCTGGTATCAATGATAGCGATGGCATATTGTGGAACTGTGGGAAATAGGGCTCATTTAACTACTGCGTCATGATGGCCTTTGTTCCCAACATTTTAGTAGAGCGGCACCGACTTGGTGTACCGCTGTTTGACTTCAACAAAGTCCGAAAGGTACACAATGGGGATAATGATGATGAAACCTTTGTTAATCTCTATCCTGAATGGAGAACGTTGTCTTACTGAAACCATGTCTTTTGTCATCATTTCGATACACAATTGCTTTGTCTGTTGCTCTCTGGGGCGTTTACCAGAATACAAGTATAGCCTGAATCTTCTAGACTCAACAGCACTAGCAACGTTGTGTGACCGAGTATCAGACTCTCGGGTAGCTCAAAGCAGCATGAAAACTGTTATGCGGCATGGTTACGAGGCTGGGCAATTACGTTAAGTACTCTTTAGGGGCTGGGCCATTTCGCTAAGCGTCATCACGATGACTCATTCGGGCAGGAACGTCCTGCGTCAGGCTGCCGATTACTTCGATAGCACGTATGTAGACGTACGAATGATATAACTATTGCATTTATACTGGGGCCTATCTTTCCTCGTCAGTCCACATTGCTTTCTCTTCCTGTACTTTACCAAGCAACTCCACATCACGTTAAACCATCCATTTCATAGCTATATAAGTATAGAGCTATACTCTAACCGAATCAACTACCTTTATCAAGCGTTTATCACATTTACTGTTACCGTTATATACACATACCCACGATGCCGGGCTTTGAGCATTCGCGGATGGGGACAAACACCTACCCCAACGGAAGGAACACAAAAGGAGGTCTCTCGCTCACAGCCCCACCGGTCAAGGGGGAATGGAATACGATGGATGGGGCGAGGCAGACTAACGAGAGCGTTGAGCTCTCTGGAAAGAAGGCCCACAGCCCACAAAAGGGTAAGTACCATACTATTACCCTTTACATACCGTATGTACAGGCTGACAACGAATGTAGGCCAATATAAAGGCCAACGGAGGAAAGGAAAGGGCAAATGGCAAAAGGTGCCTTTGTCCGAAGTAGCAAAGCCGGCGGCTCCAAATATCAACTGGTCGGTTATCCCAGAGCCAGCGCAGGCAAAGGTCCTCCAAGACTTGGAGGAATTGTGCCGTTCGACGAATCCACATGTTGCTCGAATGCGCCACCTGGATACCTCTAAGGGGCATGAAACCAGCCCAACTCGGCGATCGGTCGTTGCCATCGACTGTGAAATGGTCCAGGTGGGTCGGGGCCAGAATGAGGTAGTCCAGGTCTGCGCCGTGGATGTACTGTCCGGGGAGATACTGGTCGACAAGGCTGTCGTTCCGACAAAACCCGTCACAGATTGGTGTACACCATGGAGTGGAATGACAGCGGGCCGCTTGGAGGATATGAGAAGGAAAGGCAAGACGGTGAACGGCTGGGAGGAAGCTCGGGCGGAAGTCCTGAAGTTTGTCGATGGCGATACCATCTTGGTTGGCCATGCGCTTCGGAACGATGTGCGTGCTTTGGGGATGATGCATGCAAAGGCCCTCGATACCGCCACTGTTACGAAGCATGCGGTGAGCAAGGGAATGGTGGGATCTGGTTGCAAGCGCACTTGGAAGCTGAAGACGTTATGTCAAGATTTCCTGGGGATAAATATCCAACAGTCCAGGAATGGACACGACTGTGTCGAAGACACGCTTGCGACCAGAGAAGTGTTGCTCTGGTGTGTCCGCAATCCGGACAAGCTGAAGAACTGGGCAGCGAAGCAGTGTGCTGCGATACAAGCAGTAGTAAGCTCCTGCTCATCCGCCCAGGAGAGGGAGGAGAGTATACCGTTTGAAAATGTTGAAGATTGGTTGTAATGTTATATTGTTATGATATACCCAGTTTAAATGTTGCAACGTATGGTCGAGTAGGAACTTATCTCTCTACCCTTCTCATATATCCCGATATTATGAAATCATGAAAGTCATATGGCATTGCCTTTATAGTTTTGATATCCAAACGTCCTATACTTGTAAAGCTACATCTGCCAGTACTCCGGCTAGCACATCCACCTCTATAGCACTTGTATAAAAGGGTCCAGACCTAATATCAAGCTGCGGTGCGGCCTCTGGGGAGAAACATGGCTGATGGAAGAATGTAGAACTCTAGCGCACCATTCTAAGGATCTGTACATGCAGTCATCTGATTCTCCACTTCGCCTTATATTTACTAGTATTGACATATACACTCTCGTTTGAAGTGTATTAACTCTTGAGACAATTCATATATCTATATGCATTGTGCCGAATCACTCCCACTGCCTCATGAGAGTGTTGGCCTCGATCTCCTGGTCAAAGTTCACAAGATGGGTGGAATGGCACCAGGGCTTGATCTTCTCCTCCTTGCGAATGACGCTAGAGAAGAATGCGCACCACTTGATGCGCGGATACGCCTCGTTGATCTGAGTGCGAGTGATCTCGTGAATCAGTTCACCGAAATTCTTGACGTGCGGATGGAAACCGGTATTGTCGTATGTCGTGGCCAGCTGGATGAGTTGACCAATGTAGGTGATCGTCCCATCGACTCCCATATCTTCGTGTCGGATGATTGCCTCAGCAGCTGCCTCGGCCTGATCCGTCGTCGCACCGAAATCTTTGAGGATGTAGAGGGCTTTGATGCCCCCATAGATATCGAAGGACATGCGGGTTGCGGTCAGGTTTTCCTCAGCCGTACCGAGATCATGCAGTAGGCATGTCAGAGCCCAAGTCACGGGGTTAAGAGCAGCGGCTTGCTCGGGGAACTGCTGTTTGGTAATGGCCATTCCTAAGCTGGGGTTAGATATGAAGCTCGGCACTACTAGAACTATGAGCAATTTGCAAGCATACCATAGAAGTAAACCCTCATCGAATGGTTGAAGGTTTCGGGATGCAGGGTTTCCTTTGCATATTTCAGAGTCTTTGCGACTGTGGGATCATCAAATGGGAATTGGATGTCACTGAGAGATAGAGGCTCCGGCTTATTGATAAAAGGCTGGTCACCGAAGATGGCGCCCGCATTAGCCGGCGTGCTAGTCCAGCCGTTTGCTGCGGTTTCCTGGTGGCACATGGTGTAGTAGAAAGAGTTGGAACAATGCCACAGGTGGATAGTAGAAGTAGAGTATTTAGTGGAAGTAGGTGGCAGTTGATAGTAACTGAGAGTCCGTTTAATGATGCCAGAAAGCAGTGAACAGGTGCGGGATGAAGCCTTCAAATACTAGTTCTCTAACATCACTCACCCCACCCTATTATTAATGCAAGTGGAGGGAATGCAATCAACGTTCGGTCCGACGACAGAGACTTGAAGCTCTTCCGATCTAATGGGTGATGATTAACAGGCAGATCGATGCCTTGATAGTCGAGATTTGTAGGGTTGCTGAAGCAGACGAGGCGTGACCATACCCGATTAGGAAGTTATGACATGTGGGGCTTCAGTGGCAACTTTCACGTTGGTTCTCCAAACCTTCCAAGGCTCGGAAAAATATGGGGAGGATATCGTGATTGATAAGTTCTAGTCGCCGAGATAGGAAGTTATAGCTTGTGGCGCTCGACCTTCTGAACTTTGCGGTGTGATGTTGAGATAGATGATCATATAACAATGTGACTCGAGCCGAAATCTTCGATATCTTCCAGTTCTAGTAGATATGCCACTAAGTTGAACATGAAAACATTCTCTTAACAAGGCTCAGTGCGACAATAATTTTCATTGGCATTATCCCTACGAGAACCTTAGCTCCTAATGGCGCCCAGTCATCTGGCCAACCCAGTAAGTACCCGGCCGATATTTTCACCTGGCATACTTGGGCCAGATATACTGACACTCGCTGCAAGAGTCCACTAGGATTTGGTGCCTTTGCAACCACCCTGATGACCCTTTCGCTTTCCATGATGGGCTTCCGTGGCGTTTCAAATCAGACTGTATTCATTGCTAACCTTTGCTTCCTCGCGGGGTTGGGCCTCCTCATATCTGCGCAATGGGAGATGGTGAAGGGCAACACTTTTGCGTATACAGTACTCGCTGCATTTGGTAAGCTACATATTCACGAAGCATGCGACATGGCAGTTACTGACGCGCTGGAGGATTTTATTACGGCGGCTACGGCGTATTGCTGATGCCCTCGATGGGTGTTATAGAGGCCTACGGCAGTGAAACAGCCGAATATCATAGCGCATTTGCATTCTACCAGCTAAGTTAGCTATTCGCATAGTATAGCACACAGACTGTAGCTGATCCATAGAGTGAAGTTTGGTGTTTTCTGAATTTCTTTTTCCTACTTGCCGCTTTACCAACGTAAGTATCGTGATCCAAGCCGAATTGTGAACGATGCTGACATTTCCGAAGACATGTTCCGAATATTGTTGTTTATGCCGCCTTGGAGCTATGCTACATCTTCAATTGTACCGCACACTTTATGCGGGCAGACGGCAGATTGGCGTTAGCTGAGGCTTTCACAAAGGTGGCTGGTGCCTTTGGCTTCCTATCGGCCCTGGCTGGGTTTTACCTGCTGGCACATGGATTATGTCAGGATACATTTCCATTTAGAATCCCCTTATGTGAAACCGGTGGGCTTTTTCGGCGTCCACCTTCTATTCGTGAGAAGATGGATGAAATTGGTGCTGTTTGAAGAGATGTATCATGGGGGGGCATCATAAATCAAGTACTTGAATACTATGACACATTGAATAAAAGGATATACCCATCCGCGCATGCAGGATTAATCTCAAGCAAAGAAAAGAAATGTCTTTGATTGATCTCAGATGAACCTATCTTCAGAACATTTCGGTGTGTTGCTCTTCACTAGATGCCCACAACATGATTATTATTAGCATTCAGTACCCGCCTTTGGAGAACTTTCATTAACATCGAGGGCAAATTGTTCTCAAATTAGTAACCAGCCTTGTTCTAGTACATGCAGTTCAGAATCCTCTGATGCCGAGTTGTCAATGAAGCGTCTTCGTTCCCAATATTCATGTAGGACCTTTGAAGCATTTATCACATTTAAACAGCTGGTCAGATTCCAAAGCATCTTCAGGGATTTAGTTACCAGTTGCTGCTCAGCGTAAGTCTGACATTCTAGACCGACAATGAAGACCGGCCAAAGTAAGCACTTGAATAAAGCCGGGTCGCTATTGAGAGAGTCGATCACGTCAAGTAATCGTGATGCCAGCTCGTCATGGGCCAATGTTATGGTCTCAGTTGATGCCCTGAAGGCACGGAGAACTCGGCTTCCATAGAGCAAGGTGGCACCTTTGTACGCTTGAGATAGCAAAGAAAGCTTCTGGACCTCTGCTGCTGAGGGGGATCTCAATTGCACAGAGTCTGATGCCCATTTCAAACAATCGAAGTTTGCTGTCAGCTCGAGCATGGTCCGAGTATCTTGTACATACTCTTGAATTGAGATATCATCATGCACGTTTAAGGTCTGAATGGCGTGTCTTTGATTCGAGAAGTAGTGGATGGCTCCCAGAAGGAACCCAGGACATCCCAAAAAGCTTCTAACAATGGACTCTTGATGCCTGCTTTCCTCATGATTGATACTTAACTCAGGCATCAACTTTGAACCTGAGAGTGCACCTCCAATGGTTGAGATACTACTATTGTCAGTGACAAATCACAGTATATACAGACGAGTAGAGAGGAAGAGGAAGAGGAAGCATACAGTGAAAACTGTCGGGCGACAAATCGCCTGGTCTCCTTTACTGTCTCCCCAGGGTCGGCATTAATATGGCCACTGACATCCCGCTCCAGCAACGAGTGAGAAAGATTGACGAGGCCTTGTGCACCATGGAGATGATATTTCCAACCATCGATGCCAGACTCGAGGAGATCTAGAAAAATTAAAAGGAGGATTGTTGCCATTGTTGAGTCCTTGCCAGAGGGTTCGAGATGGGACAACGATGAAGACAATGCCTGGATTGCTTGCTTTTTGAAATGGAGTGCATCCAAATTCGCAGTCACGAATCGAGGGGATAAAGCGTCATCGACCTGATCGAATGACAGGTTTGTATTAGCGAAGTGCCGTGCAGCAACAGCAACTATACACGTTCGCAAGGTTGAATCATGCATAGCGAAAGTAAGCAAACTCCTGAACGGATTGCTCTCGCTGTCATATAGAATGTACAACTTGGCGATACGTATGTTATCTTTTGGTTGACATTAGCGCGTCTATGGGAACATCAGCCTTTCTAGTAACCCACAATAATCAAGATAGAACCTCGATTACCAATCGAGATCGTGTATGTAAGGGTCTTCCAAGGCGAACCGGGGAGCAGTATTGGTTGTCGAAGCCTTTGCGCGGGCGTGTAGAACTGGTCTCCGCTTTGATTGCGCAGACAAACTTTCATCGGCACCTTTAGGACCCCCTTCCAGAACACGTCCGCGCATCTTCCCCCGAATTGCCACGCCTTTGACCCATCGTAAGGGTCTCGTTTCAAAACATTCCAGCCCAGCTTTCTGACATTTGGCGCAAGGAGTACCTGTTTGGTCACATTGGATGGTGCGGCTGCGGCATGTCCAGCATGCTGCACCCATTCTGTGAGACGGCCGACCGGGCAAATAGAGCACAACAACGGTCTTCAGTTATGATGTTGGTCATGATGAAAGTTTGAAGACAGTTTCGCCTACTTCCGTATGCCCGGCCGGAATTATAATGGTCCGTGCACCTACGTACCAAACCCTTCTTTGAAGACGCCTCTAGAAGTTGCATATACAAAAGTCTTGAGTCCGAACCATCCTAGCTATTACGATATATATAGAAAGAGTATAGTGATCTCCTATACTTCCTACAGATCACTAACCCTCTACCTGCCTTAGCCCACCAGTGCCACCGTTGCAGGCAATCACACCTCATATGTACTGGACCGATATTTAGAACACCAGCATTTACCCCATGTATCAGTGCATGCTAGCTATTAGTATGAAACAATTCTTCTGTGAGAAGAGCAGGGCCCTTTTTTCGTTCTTTCTTTTGCATGTACTATGATTTGAAGGGGGTTTTCCTTTTGGCAAACGCTATGGTGGTAGCATATAGTCGTGCACAAGTACGATGTTACTACCGGAGTTTGAAGGATTTAATCATGCAAGGAACAAAACCCGCCACAGATGGCCAGACGAGCCCTAAATAGGATTTTTGATACCACGCTCGATTCTTGATTTGAGCCGAAAGTAAACGAATTTTCCGACGCGGGACTACACTGCCTCCGCTTTCACTACGATGGGCCTGATTACAAATTCAGAAGGATTTTAGTAACTAACTAACTAACCTGACTCTCAGCGGATAAGTCAGTGTAGGTTGGGGTGGAGCTAATGAATGGATGGGCATTAAAACGACGGAGACGGAGTAAGTGAGGCTAAGTCGCTAGGCAACTAAGCATAAGGGTTGTAATTGCGATCAGCACTACACAATTCCGTGCTAGTAAAGGGCAACGAATGGATGGTCCCGTACCGCAGTCTTGCTACTGGGTCAGTCGGCTGGGCTTTTCAAAACGGATCGTTAGGGGTATGCGCCCTACGGACAGACTAGAATAGTAAAAGTGGACCCGTAAGGTCGATTAATATATCTTGCTTGTGGGCGGATAGAGAATAGAGAAAACATAATTTGTTCAAGACCTGTCTTGTAAAGGAAAGAGATTTCACCATATATGAAAGGGTTCAGAGAACAGCAGGGTGAGGATATCATCATCGTAAACAGTGAGGGATAAGGCAGATTCAGGGCAAACACTTACCGTCATGTCCATCATGGTCAATGTACAGACCAGGTGAGGGAACAGACGGGGATGACTGGACCATCTGAGCCTCAATTTGAACGGCTCTATTTCATGGAGTCAAGAGTCTTATTAGCATGGTTTGGGGGTGGTAGGGTCTATGCCGCAAGATGGAGACCGCCCGGTAGCCCCAATAAAAAGATCTCTGCGAAAGCCATTGCTTAGGAGGCCGAAAGTTGTTGTTGAGAGTCCACAAAGCTTTTGGTCGCAGTTTAGGAAATGTGTAAAAACTTCGTCTAGCTTCTCGCGCTCAAGCTATTGAAATATGTGTTGAGACTAGGGCCGGCCTTATCCTTGTTTTTTAATGTTTTCAGTGTTTTCAACCTGCATGGACCACGACCTTTTATTAAACTCCTATTGGCTACTGGTTTGAGTGTGGATGGCATTGGAGGGTGCAAAGGTGAAATATTTACATATATTTACTGTCTGTTGCTATGATCTTTAAGGAAGCAGAAACTGACAAGGAGAAGGTGGTGAAATCCTTGTACCCTTCCATCATACAAGGTGACGGTTCAATCAATCCTTACAAGGCAGATCGGATATATCATGCAGGACCGGTTGAACACTCATCCAATTGCACACAATCACCAGGATTGCTAAGAAGAAGTCTCATACCAAACACACTGTGCATACTACGAATATCGGTCTTAATTGTTGGCTAAGCACTTTCGTGGAAAGGATCAGGATCTCCCGGAGTTGGGCGTTGGCGCTATTGTAAGCTACCCAGTAAGTTAGTGGGAACAACTCGCGCTTTTCTATAAAAAGGGATCCAATTATTTGGCGAGGCTTTTCATCACAGTGGAGAACTGGATGGACAGGAATAGAGAAAGCGGTGACTAACCTAGCCCTATCCCAGCCGGCCCCCATGTTACTAACTTAGCTATGGCCTTAGCTTTTACACCATTTGCGGCGCTTATTCGGCGGTGCTGTTGAAGGCGCTTAGGCCCCGAGGCCAGTAGGTCCAATCATGGAAGATAATTGACGAACTTCATCTCCCTTGCGACGATCCAACAGATACCGAGCCCGGCGCTACGCAACCACGACCAATGATCAACGCTCTGTACTCTAGTTTTCTGTGATTGGTCGTGGCGTCGACGACGTGCGAAAGAGCATTAACCCAGCTGTACCATGTGGGTACAGCCGGGGGATGGGATGGAGGGCCGTGGCGATGCAGTCTACTGCGTACTGATCATCTCCACATGGCCCCCATACCCCCTGTCAACAAATGGCACAGCCTGGGGTGGAAATGATAGTCTGTACTAGAAGAGGTCGGGAAAGCGACCGACCCACAGGCGTGAATTGACTTGGACAGTGCTCCAAATGGAGCCTCATCAATACCATAGCCACAGCTGGGCCCCCGAGCCATATAAGAAACGGCTGTACCTCTATGATGTGCAACGGCTCATTTCAGCATAGAATAGCAGAGCCAAATCAGACTTTTGTTGACGATGTTTTCAAAATCACCCCTTATCCTCGCCCTGACAG
Source organism: Aspergillus bombycis (assembly GCF_001792695.1). Lineage (NCBI taxonomy): Eukaryota > Fungi > Ascomycota > Eurotiomycetes > Eurotiales > Aspergillaceae > Aspergillus > Aspergillus bombycis. Next base: position 172,563 of record NW_019170060.1, read on the forward strand.
GGGCATTGTCCGCTGTTGCTGCCCCTAGTGCAGTGGTCCGGTCGGAGGACCCATGTGCGAAACTAAGCAGTTTATATCAGCAAGCCGTGAATGCAAATGGTAAGGATACTATGCCAGTTGCGAACATGACCCCCATTCTAACAACACCCAGTGACTGAGCCTATTATGGTTGACGGAGGGCTCGCTCATGAGTGTCTGCACTCCATGCCATTTGATGCGCAAAAGGGAGTGAAATTTGTCTCGGAATTAAGCAAATACATCCAGTTTCAGTCAACGATAGAGCTCCTAGAAAGTAGGTAGCAACCGGTTGTCAACGTCAAGGGGTCGAGGTGTCTAACAATTTACTACTTTAGACCCCCCAGCCGGATATCTGTCCGCCCCAACAGACCTCATTGGGGGTATGGATGATGTACTTGCTAAAGCTAAAAACAACCAATTCTCTAGCCACTACGACTTTGAAAATGCTATTCTGCGGGTTCTTCATTCTGCAAATGATGGTCATTTGGGTGGCACCTTGTGCTCAAACACAATCTTCTACTTTAGGAACCGTGTGTCTCTGATATCAGTTTCGTCGGATGGAGTAGAGCTTCCTCAGCTCTATACATTAGGTATGTAATACGGACTATTCCCTCCAGGAAGCTAGCTGACCACCACGCATTAGAGGATGCACAGGCTCTTCAAAGAGATCCCAAGATTGTCTCTCCCGTTGTCAGCATCAATGGCTACGATGCTGTGTCGTACCTGAATCAGTACGCGGAGTCAGATCATTTCCAAGACCCAGATGCGAGATATAACCACCTCTTTCCCTCAAGCGCCCGTTATGTTGCCCAGCAAGGGCAGGAAGGAACTTGGACGTTTAACAGTGGGCTATGGCCTGGCTATGCATCCCAAACCCTATCATTCGCCAACGGAACATCACGAGACGTGCCAACACTCGCTCAGATTGCACTGAAAGACTTTGAGTACCGCAATGGCAGCGCTCTCTGGGAAGACGTATGCTTAGCGCCAACCGAATCAACATCCGATGACACCGAAGATAGTCTATCAAAGAGGTCCGGGACTACTGGGAAGAAGGCACCGACCATGTATCCAAAGCCTGTCATGCGTGATGCATATAACACGATCTCGGGATACTATCTCGAAGATGACCTCAAGGATGTCGCCGCTCTTTTCGTGCCCAGTTTTGAAACTAACAAATATGAGGGAGACCCATTAGCATTTGCAAACCACGCCACGGACTTTGTGAAGAAGGCAGTTGATGCTGGGAAGAAAAAGCTGATCATTGACGTTTCGGGGAACCCTGGTGGTAACACAGCTTCTGGATATGACCTATTTCGAGTTTTCTTTCCCGAGGCAGAGATGTACACAGCGTCTCGTATCCGCGCTCATGAGTCAGTCGATCTCATTGGACAAGCACTGTCTTCATTAACCAAAGATACCGACGACTATGTAGCGGAGGGCATCGCTCTGTACGATCTTGTTTCCCCGAATCAAACGTACCATTTCCAGTCATGGGAAGAATATTACGGACCCCAGCAGGTGAATGGAGCCAACCTCAGTCACATTGCCGGGAACTTCGACTTTGATGTGATATCTAGCTGGGAAACTCCTATCCGTGGACATGGTCCTTTCAAACTAAACGACACGATCACCCATTTCGCACCAGAGGATATCCTTATTGTATGTTATCCAGTTTCTATGCAGAGATGTATTGGGCTAACCCTTGAGTAGGTGACGGATGGATATTGCACCTCAACCTGTACCATTTTTACGGAATTGATGACTCACGTGGGTGGTGTCAAGACTCTGGCCTTTGGTGGCCGGCCACAAAACGGCCGTATGCAGGCAATGGGAGGATCTAAGGGTAGCCAGGTCGCCTCATCAGTTTTGATTGATGCGTGGGTTGAGGGGGCTAAGTTCCTTGCTGAGAAGTCCGCGCAGGATGAAAAGCCCTTGCTCAGTCTGGAGCAACGCAAGGCCCTGAATGCCTCTGCTCCAGCAGTAGAGGAACTTCCTTTCAACCTGCCTGCCCTGAGTGTCAACTGGAAGAACTCATATCTCCGCGATAACCACGAGATTCCAGTCCAATTCCTCTACGAGCCAGCCGACTGCCGCCTGTTCTACACCTGGGACAACTACAAGAACCCTGCGACTACCTGGACCGCTGCCGCTCGCGCCTGGTGGGGCAATGGTACTTGTGTGCCAGGTTCCTCTGCCCACAACTGATTGTTTTTCCCGAGTATTCTTGCCCTTTGCTTGTATTAATAGTCTCACATTTGTATATCTTTCTTCTTCGAGACCAACGTTATGGAACGACCAGCCGAGCGAAACAATAATAGAGTCTTTTGGAATTTAGAAATAACTAGATGAATTCAATACCTTGGCTTAATGGAAGCTTCGAATTGGCTTGCAAGACCTCTCATATAGGAAAGAGTTTCTCAATTACAGTTCTACCAAAGGCAAACCACCCCCAACTTGAGACAGTCTGTTGCATTTTGGTATGCTTCCACTGGGACCTCCCCAATTCGCAGCAGATCAACCTATATCAAACTTTCGACCTGTTGAAACTTCTGGTTGCACACAATGTCTTATTGGGCCATGACTAGCCTCGAAGGAAGTCATCCTGACATGTCCAGTACCAGAACATGAGCGATTGACATGAGCATAAACTCGATGCATAAATACGGGTACCCGGTGCAATCTATATTGCTATATGTTGCCGCAACGCCGGGGAGAAGAAAGCCTATCCACACAGGTTACGAATGCCAGGGGGAGGAGCATTCTTCAGTCTAACGAATCCGCGTGCCCTATCGACAAAATTCACATTACACCATGTCTCCATGCATTTAATAAAATGACAAGCGACCACTTGCGACCGTCGACCTTATCATCATGCGTGTGGGCTATTCCTTCTGTTATACTATTTGCCGGTGATTGGCCATGATCACGCAATTCCGAGAGATCTGACGCTTGCTGCGATATTATCTTCTTCCCCGCATGGTCTGACAGTCATGGATTATAAATCAGATCAAGGTACGAAAGCTTAATGTTATACTCTTTTCACGAAAACTCCCCTAGAAATCAAGGAGAAAGGCAGAATGCTGGGAGGTGAGCCGTAGTGATTCAGTGCAACGTTTACCCACAACACCCACACGTTACATAGATAGGAGGTATACAAGCGACAGGAAATACCACAGGTTTAATAAGCGAGCGTCAGAGTAAGGCGTCATTTTAATGCGGGTCTCGTCATATATCTCTGGAGCCAATCACCACCAAAAGGGACCAGGAAGATATCCATGATAGACGAATATAAAGAATGCAGTAACCCCTCATCCTAACTCCGAGTAAGACATTCAGAGATCGGGAAAGAAAGAGACCAACGTCTGTCACAATGCCTGTTGAATTTATTAGTCTGACGTTTCCGAACGCCTCCACTGAGATCAAGCCAATTCCCAATGCCACGATCGACCCAGAATATCTGGAGCGCTACGCGCGAAACCTAGATGACTATGGATTCAACTACACATTGGTGCCTTACGATTCATCCTACTTCGACCCGTGGACGATAGGCGCCACCATTGCTTCCAAGACAAAGAATATCAAGATTATCATTGCTCTCCGGCCAAACACATTGTATCCCACGGTGGCAGCCAAGGCCCTCGCGACACTGGACCAACTCAGTTCCGGCCGTGTGGTCGTCCACTTCATTGCCGGAGGCAGCGATGCTGAACAAGCAAAGGAAGGCGACTTCCTGACCAAGGAGCAACGTTATGCCCGCCTGGAGGAATATATCCGAATTCTCCGCCGGGCGTGGGAATCGCCAGATCCATTTGACTGGGATGGAGAATACTACAAATTCAAGCAGTTTTCTAACAAAGTCCGTCCTACAAAGGAGACTATTCCTGTCTCCGTCGGCGGATCTTCCGACGACGCATATCGGATCGGAGGTGCACTAGCCGATATCTTTGGCCTTTGGGGGGAACCCTTGAAAGAAACCAAGGAGCAGATTGAGAAAATCTATGCCGCAGCCGAAAAGGCTGGTCGGTCCGATCGGCCGCGTATCTGGGTGACCTTCCGACCGATCGTCGCGGAGACCGAAGAACTGGCCTGGGCGAAGGCGCACCGCACCCTGGATGCGCTTCAGGCAAACCGACCGGGTGGCCAGGGGAACGCGCCTGCTCAGCCACAGAACGTTGGGTCCCAGCGGCTGCTGGATATCGCAGCTCGTGGGGAGGTGCAGGATCGCGCGCTGTGGTATCCGACCGTTGTAGCCACGAACGCCCGCGGTGCGTCCACTGCGCTGGTTGGATCTCACCAGACGATTGTGGACTCGATCTTGGACTATGTTGACTTGGGTGCGGAGCTGATTTCTATCCGTGGGTATGATAACCTCAACGACGCGATCGACTATGGGCGGTATATTCTGCCACCAGTCCGTCAAGCGCTGGAGGAGCGTGGAGCCAAATCTGCGGCTTAGTTGTGGAATAGAGAATGTCGTAGCAGCGAGTGACATAGCCCGGGCTCTTATATTGGAAGTGCCTCAACTATACTCTGCTGCGTGGCCAAGTTTTCTAGTTGATGTAATCTTTACCTCGTGGAACAGGGGATTCGACTCGAAGAAAGGCTCGTGCAATTGATACCTGATAGAAAGTATATGAACCCGATATTGGCCAAGGTGTAACAGTCCAGCAATTGCCCTTGAAATAAAATTATTCTTAGAAATCCTTGGTAAAGAAAACACAATAGTTCTAGTGCAGAACCTCCCGCATGATCTATTGCACTATCCCGGGAATAAGGCCAAGGATTATGCGATAGTTAAACGACAGAACCAGAATCCATTCAACGGTCAAGTTACAACTATGATCAGATACCGTGCGCAGTTTCGACGGTGACAAAAGACTGGTGGCTACCTCAGGGATACAGCGAGGATCAGTGAAACAAGACGCCCTGCAACGGGCCAGGCACTGTTGCCCGACCCAACCGCAAAATGTGAGAACAAACTGAGACTGCCCCTTTCATTGGATCCCATAATAGGTCGCTCTTCCGGAAAGGCTGTACACACTGCTGCTAGAATTCAACCATGACGAACGTTTTCATTAGGTCAGTGGTGAGCACACACGCAATATGGTTGTTTCCGTGCCTCTTGCCTGGGACATATGTGGTTCCTCTGAGTTTGTGTCGCAGCTAGGCAACGTGAGCTCTCGATATGTCCAGTGATGATCGGATATCAGAGCAATAGGGAGAGCAAGAGGGGGAAAATTCAGCAGGCCTTAACTGATGTTAACATCCTCTGTGATGAATTAAGTCAAGAAGAGAACCCAGCACAACTGCCGACCCAAAACGGGTAAAGCTAGGTTACAGTAACATGTGTTAAGCGAGATATCGACTACGTTCACCATCCGACCAGGATTCTGGAATATACTGAAGGTACATTATGTGAATGCTTCACGGTCTGCTATATTCGAGGTCCCTCATGTCGAGGCCACATGTAGGTATGTTATTAGATAAATATCCAAGAGATGCTCCAGATCGCTCTCTCTTCGGTATAGCATTGACATCACGTTTCACCCATTTCCAGAAATATCGGGCCCTTCAGCGGCATGATGCAGTGTACTTGGAATGAATGGTGCTATGTATGTTTCAGTACACTCTTCTTTAGCCCAAGGTTTAACAATATGCCACATGCTTCGATGCTCTAACTTTCAGCAGTTAATTAGTAGAGCTTCGCAAGAAGAGATGCGTTTTCCTTACAATGGCCTATTTCAAATCTTGCTTTTGCTCAAAGTCCAATACAGTGAAGCTCTTCACCCGACTCTCGAGCTTCACGGTACCCACGTCGTGAACAGAGAACGCCAGGTCCTCGCATTCATCATCCGAGAAGAAGAAAACTTTCTGGCCTGGAAGGAGCTCGTTAATGGTGACATGGAATCCTTTGGGCAAGAAAGCCTTTGCGCAGACATCGGTCTCGGAGCTCTTCCAGTAGCCGGTGGTCAGCTCCCACGCGGAGGCGGCGAGGGGGAGGAGGGCAAGGGCTGCGGTAAACTTCATATTGTATTGATGCTTTGTGAATGAGGTTGAAGAAAGATTCACTTGTAAAGTTCAAGCATTTATTAAAGGTTATCAACGGGTTTGGCGAGTACTGTCCGGTATATAACGACGTAGTATACCATGGAGAACGGCGACAGTTTCAAGAGGTATTTCCGCAACCAGGCCTTCGCTACTGTGCTCCACGACGCAGATTGCCAATTCTGCTTACTACCCATTGATTGGATGTGGTGAGGAAGTCAGTATGCAAGGGGTGAAGTTACATTCTTCGCTGTTTTCGGCCGGGACGAACCCAAACTTGTTCGCAACCCCGCGAAAATTGATTTGTGACAGAACCTTACTAAACGTCATGTCAGGTTCAGACAGCTGGTTACCAGTGGTGTGTGTTCACCCTATTTCCTCAGCCCCCGGTGGCATATATAACCTATGTAGCAGAACCCCGATCGATTACAGAGCAGCTCTGTTGAGTAGTCCATGTGCACAGAATACGTAGGTTATCCAGGTAAGCGACAGAATTCTGGTGAGAAACACGGATCCAGATTATGGCTTTTCACCGCTAGTCTTTTATCCCACAGTGTCAATGACGGAGAATGTTGTACCCCCTGGTGCATCATGGCGGCAGATTGCCCCTCGAGATAATGCAACCCAGAAACCGCACCTTTAGTGAACTATATTTTAACCAAAGCTTTCACACCTAATAGCAAGGATCCACTTGAACAGACTGTCCGGGGAAGGCTGCAAGGAATGAGATGCTTTGAGACTTGGCTGTCCTGCATCCGTCGTGCTCCTCAGTCAGCCACAACATTTTGCATTTGGTCACATAAAACGGGCAAAGGCAAGAGAGGTTCTTGTTACCTGTGGAAACGCCCACTAACTAGCCTGAAATATGATTAGTGTACGGCAAAAAGGTAGCATTACTGTCTTTAGCACGTCGGGGCTTGGTATGCCCCAGCATAGCTAATGAAGCAATAGCTGTATTGACTGAAGGTTTCACCCACTACGCCGTAAAATGAACGTAAAAGTGGTATATCAGCATATGCAATAATATTCATAATTAAATAAAAACAACCGTAGATATTTACGGCCCCGACTCAGCAATACAGTGTTACTCCTTCCACTCGTCTCTGCCTAACCTTACAATATCAGCCTGCTCAAGAACCCAATATTTTGATGGTGCCTTCCCCGCTTCTGCCATGCGAGCAGCTGCGACAGCTGCTCTGCCAATAACGGTTTGATCCTGACCTGTACCTTGAAATCAATACACAGTATCCCTGAGATTTCAAATGCTCACCAGGGTGGCCGTACCTATCATGTCCTGGACGCCCTGTCCGAGCTTATTGAGGTTCTGCACGATGTTCTCCAATAATGCAGCCTTGGGCTTTTCCCTTTGAAGGATGAGGCCAGGCCTCAGGATAATGCTATGGTCAAAATCAAGTTGCTCGATGGCATCCTCCACCCCGACCTTCATCTTCGAGTACGGCACATAGCCCGAGAAGAGGCCTCTGGTCCCTCCACTAGAGATGAACACGTACGTCTTTACTCCTGCCTCCTTGGCTGATCTGGCGTTCTCTATGCATAAGTCGTGGTCGATCTTCCACTGGTTCTCGATTCCGCCAGCTGCAGCTCTCGTGGTGCCGACTGCATTGAACACGACTGATGGCTTAGGGGAAAGAGAGGCGATCATGCCGCCCCATTTTGAGCTGTCGCTTTCTTCGAGGCTCTGCAGCTTGGGAGATTGCGCATTTGGCAGTCGCCTTGAAATGGTTTTGACGGATGAGAATGCGTTTGAGGCAAGCAGTGTCGCGAGGATCTGGCCGCCCACTGCTCCGGTACAGCCAAATACTGCTGCGGTCGTCATGGTAGAATACTTTTATCTGTAGCAGCTGTCTGTTTGAAACACGAAGTCTATTGCAAGACGTGAAGTATGATGGTTCTACTTTCATATTAAATAGGCAGGGGAACAATTAGGTAGCAAGGGAGACGTCACCAATGCCAAGCTGTCGTATGCGAATTGGCTTACGTGATGCGTTGGAATATGCCGAGGCAAAAATACCTCGATAAGGACTCTGGGTCGCTGTCTATGAAATGGAAAACCCCCAGGGTCCATCTCAGGAGAAAGAGAAATGTGTGTCCTTACATACAGATGACAGTTACTACAAACACGTATGATCAAGAACCGTATTCAACTCGGGAGTTCTCGAACACTCTGTCGGCTTACCCGCGAACGCCCACTTGGTCCTCTAAATATCTCGTGGGGAAGGGGCTTCAGGTAATTCCAGGGATAACGGCTCTTCCAGACTACATTTCAGTGTCGGTAACACTAGTTTCGGAAATTGTGTTGGAGTGAGGTGAAGGAAGACGTTCAAGCTTAAGTCACGCTTGCGATAGAGTCAACAAAAGTCCTCTCTCTGTGAGCAGGGGTTCAAACACGTCTCGATCTTCTCTCGGCGTTGGTCGTGCTAACCGCGAGTCAGTATCAGTAGTGGAGACTGTGGCGCTGCCTAGCTTAGATCCACCACTCCAGGTCTACCCCGTAAACATGTCCGCCCTCGGTGTTAACCTACGGGGATAGGGAGTCCTCTATGGCTCGACCGGCGTTAACAGTGAGTCCGTGTCACATCCGACTAGAGTACAGTCATATGGGTGCAGGAATCGTCTTCTCTTGAAGGCCCCTAGATCAGCTCAACCACAGCACAGATAAGAAGTTTGCATTTTCTGGCTCTCCAACCTTGGCCTACTTTTTCCCTCTGTATCTTCCTACACGGGACTCCATCACGTCACACACCCAGCGCTGAAATGGCCCGTCACGTCCTTCTTACCGGAGCCAATGGCTTCATCGGATCGCACATCCTAGCCCGGCTTCTTGACTACGGCTGTACCGTCTGCTGTGCTGTTAGAACACAGGAAAAAGGGGACCAGATCTTGAGGAACTTCGCCGCCCAGCAAGCTCAGATAACTATCACAATCGTCTCCGACATCGTTGCACCGGGAGCATACGACACGGCGGTACAGGGAAACCCTGCCTTTGACGCCGTCTATCATACTGCATCTCCATTCTCGTACGCGAATATGGGAAGCAATCTCCAGTTTCTCGAGCCGGCGATCAAGGGAACATTGAATCTACTCAATGCTGTGAAAGACAATGCCCCGGATGTAAAGAGAGTCATTTGGACCGGCAGCTGCGCCAGTGTGATTGACTACGACAATCTTGTCTCGGACCCACCAAAGGTTTATACGGAAGCAGATTGGAACCCGGTTACATGGGAAGAGGCCGTGAACGGGGATCCATCGAAAGCATACAGAGGTAGTAAGCTCTTTGCAGAACAAGAAGGTATATTACCTACCCTGATTGCTGTTGGCAGAATGCGGTACTAAGACGGTGTTATCTACACAGCTTGGAAGTTTATGAACGAAGAGCAGCCGCACTTTGACTTGGTGACGCTATCTCCGCCGGCAACCTTTGGCCCTCTGCGACACTCTATCACAAGGATAGGAGAGCTGAACGAATCCAATTCTCGGTTGTGGAAACTTTGCTTCAGCTCGACAAAAGATGCGCCCGTGCCCTATATGCCTGTACACACCTACGTTGACGTCCGAGTAAGTCATCCCAGATGGACACTTAATTGGATCAAACTAACATTCTGTAGGATCTTGCAGATGCGCAATTCCGAGCTATGATGGTCCCAGGGGCCGGTAACCAACGGTTTGTAGTGTGCGCCAGGCAATTCGACTTCCAGGATGTTTGCGATATTCTCCGATCACACCATCCTGAACTGGGCGAGCGAACACCGGTTGGCAAACCAGGCACACGCTCTTTACCTCTAGGTGCGTATTCCATTGATAATTCCAAAGTGAAAAAGTTTTTAGGGGTGGAGTTCCGAAGTCTCGAAGAGACAGTTCTGGATGCTGCACGTTGCATGTTAGATATTGAGCGGAACGAGAAGCAAGCTCATTTCAACTAAGATAGGAGTATTTTTGAATTAGCACGAATCAATGATACTAAAACAAGGACAATCACTCTCATATTTCCCTCATCTATGCTTTGAGAATGTGGGCAGCTCCATCAGTGCAAATTCTACGGTAAAACCACCATATAACCAAGATTGAACAAACTATCGGAATTGCGTATAGTGAGAGGTTGCTTATACTGAGGTTTCTATACCCCATAGCTGGATTGCTTCTAATGCGATTACAGGTCGTCCTCATCATGACAAGGTGATTCTTCCACCGATGCGATGGTATTAGTGTCCCTGTGAGTGAAATGAATATATGGGTCATATACCAGGCTTATAACGAACATACGCTTGCGGACGACTATTATGGATTGCTATTACTATTATGGCAGTATTGGCGTTCGCGAAGGAATAAGCTATTGCTTCTAATATTAACCAACCATTGTGAGTATCAGGCATGGCTTAATCGAGGTGAGTATTCAATTGAGATGTTGCAGACATTGAGAATTTTCAGCGAAGGGTTATTCCTCTCGAACAGCGACTAGAGGGGATTTCCACCAAACTATATCGTTGAACATTGTCGCCCGGAGAAACTTTGGTATTCCTTGGACATTCTTCTGTGTCTCTTGGTGCTGACCCCAATCGCCTCTAACAGGAGCAGGCTCCCATTCAAATTCGTAGGAACCACTCACTGGCTTACTATGCGCCTCAGGCATTCTTCGAGAGCGTGTTCACAGTAAATATTATCCCTTCTATTTCGATGGTACAAAAGAGAACTGTTGACATCCCAGTGCGTCAGCTCAGCGCTCGGCCCTGGCACATTGGATGCACTAGCGACTCTAGCCACTTTTGTAGTGGGTGACGGCCTGCGCAGCGGCCTCGAATACTTCCTGAACTCCCTCCAAAGTAGTAGCTGAGCATTCGACGTACTTCCTAGCCCCAATTTGGCGACATACCCTGATCGCCTCCTTGGGGGTGACCTGCGCCGTTGCTGCGTGGGAGGCCTCATCACTCGCCTTCGGCTTTTCATGAGATCGCAGATCTTTCTTCCGCCCTACTAACTTCGTCATCGCCTGCAGGAATGCATTACTCGCTTTCGGACTTTCTCCACGGTGCAGATCCTTCTTACAGCCAACCAATATAGTCGGTATATCACCACAGGAATGCCGAACTTCGGAGGCCCATCTTGTCTGCACGCTGCTGAGAGACTCCGGTGAATCGACGGAGAAACAGATCAAAACAATATCACATAAGAGATAAGAAAGAGAGCGCAATTTGGCAAATTCTCCTCGATCAGCCGTGTCCCAAAGGGAGATCAGGGTCCGGCTCCCCGCGATCGGGGAGGCAACCTCTTGAAGGTCTAGCAGGGTAGGTATTTCACCGCTCGCAGGATGGCCTTGAGTGAAGGCAGTAAGAAGACTGGTTTTTCCACAGCTTGTATCACCGATGACTACAAGTTTGCGAGTGATATTACTCATGACGGAACGACTTCGTCAACAGGTAGGGGTATGTCTTGTAAACACGAGATTCCGGTCGAGTGGATAGTTTCAGTCGGGATGACTCACGTCCCGATATGCCGAGGTAAAGGCGTGCGACTCTGCGATGCTTGCAGTTGCTGCTGCTGGTTTTATCTGGAGATTTCTGCTCTGGGCGGGCGATTTCACACTGGACGTGTGAATTCCATATTTAATTTATCGCTCCCAGGGAATATCTGAATATCCATTTCACCCAAATATAGGAGGCAAATACCAAAACTCAACTGTCCGTGCACTATTGCGCACACGCCAGCATCGCTAAATCGGTCTTCATAACTATTTTAGTAGCAAAGCTATAGTTAGACATGCTCAAAGGTTTAACTTAACAAGAGTATTACGCAAGCACTGGGGGGTACTGCACCATGCTCAGTTTCAGCGCCAGCGGTCAACTGACGAACAAGTAACAAGCAATAAACTGAGTAGGCGTGATGGTACTGATGTGCAGGTAGCCTAAGCGGTTTTCTTAGTATGGGCCCCCCTTAAATCTATTATCAAAATGACTATTTTACTGCAGAATGTAACATTAAATCCGTGAATTATATTGTATAATACCTAAACACCATGCCCACAGAATAATTGTTATGGCAGGGCAACCCACTGTTAAGTTGCAAGGCATCGGACTCAGCCAACACAACCTTGGATATCCAACCAACTGTCCTAGGAAATCGTGTTTTTCATAAAAGGCGTAGCAGAGTAGCTGGCGTTTGACAAGACCGAGAGCTTCAGCTATCAATGAACCATGATTTCTATACAGATGCGGTCTGTCCAGGAGCTTCTTGACATAAGAAGCCCGTAGAACCCTGTTGCAAGATGACGTGTCAGATATTACCTTTATACTCAAAATAGGTTGCAGGTGAATAGTAAGTACCCCAGAAAATGCACAACATAAAGCCTCTTTGCCTCTTCTCGCGCAAACTTGTGCGAACTCTACCCCGTCGGCGGGGGTTTGACGAGGAACCTCGCAGTCCAGACCTTGACCAGGGAGGACGATGCTGCAGCATTGCGCCTCACTGTGGCCGTTGCTTGGACAAATAGTGGAATCGCGTGCTTTTATAAGTGGGCTTGCCAAAGCACCAACAGCTCCGAGGCAAGTCAGGAGGATATACTTGTTCATGTGCATGGCGTAAGAAGGGTTGGGGAATTTCAAAGACGTAGGGGCAGGGAGGCGACTTGGTAAGTGACCGATTGATAATAGTATGATAAAGGAGCGACGGTTTGAATGAGCGACTGGAAGTAAAATGAATGACTGACTGATTTGAAGGAGTGACTGGGCGTAGCAAGAAACACAATTCCAGTTGGGACAAGCAGGGCTATCCTAGGTTTTATATACTGCGGACGATATATCCTATGTTCGATAAGTATCATACATTCCTCGGAGTTTTACACGATCGTAAACCACCTTGAACTAGGGGTTGAGACACCCGATCCATACCCACGATGCACATTCTTCAGATAGCATTCTTCGGTAGTCACATTATGATCCTTTTGCATTCGAACTAGAACGTTTTGAATAGCTGAAATAGCAAAATTGCAAGGAGCTCCTTACCGAAGGACTACAGTGCCAGTGCGTCCCCCAGTTCGAAAACCTTGAGCGTTATTATAGTTTAACTGTCGAAATGTAACGATAACTGTCAAAAGAAACTCTCTGTCATTGAACGTGTAAGCTTTACTTTAATCGAACTTGTGCTCATGAGAAGCTCCGTTGATATTTGTTATTTATAAATTCACGTCACGCCTTAACGTGTCGGAGTAGTTAGATTTACAAAATACAGCCCGTCAAGAAGCTTCCCTTATAATAGATTATCTCGAGGAATCCTCAGGGTAAGTAAAGGGAAGGATCGACTTCAATTACATCACTGTCACGGCGCAAAAAATGCAGTCCTTATCGGGTGATACTCGTTTGAACTTGAGTAGTAATTATTAGGCTATTAATTCAGCTATACCTCATGTGACTAGCTTCACAAGTTAGGTTCCAACCATGCAGCCTGGTGGAGGCTACGAATCCATCTAGAGATGTTGATTAGCTGAGTAAACCCCTTGGTATATGTCTATAAATGATGAGAGCTATGCTGGTCATAACTGCAGAATGTACTTATCAACAAGTTCCTCCTGCTGGATAGCAAGCATTCTTACAGATAAAAACACGATTATAACGATGTCTTTCTAACTATTGGTATATGATGACAGAGGTGTCGGGCTGAAGAGGTGATTCCCACAACACCAGCTTTAGAAATAGTAAACATAATTAGATTGAATTTCATGAGTATTCCCAGCTGAATTCTATCGCCAGGATTAGGGCGCCTCTAAAATCCTGGGGCACGAGAATACTACGCGACTCGCATAGCCACCCAAACTCCCCGCATACCGTCAGCAAATACTAAGCCCATAGCTACCAGAAAGGGATGCTGATCGCCAGACTGATTGGGAATCAGATATATCGTTCATTAGAGGGTGGGGCTACGTTGGGACTATCAGCAAGGGTGACTGCGCAGCATTCCAACATGAATCGAAAACCTCCAGCATGAATGGGATACATATTTCACTTACTCATTATCCCTCATTGAGAGGACTTTATTGCCGCTCTCCTCACTCATGACATAGCATGTAAATTTAGCTTTTACTCAGACTTCGTGGACTGTCATCCCAGCAGCATCGTGTTAGGTTGACGTTTGCCTCCTTGTCGACAAAATGATCCTTGTGGTGGACGCCGTTAACCATGGCGATGCGATGCTTTCGGGCTGTCCCAAGGGACATACACCAGAGATGCATTCACTACCAACATGAGTCCCTGGCTGGCTTGCTGCAGACTGCCCTTCACGCGGTGATGTTACCTTGTTTTCTACTAGTAGTGGGCACCAGAATTTGACCCTCCGAGGTTTCAACCCAAACACTATCTAATTGAACATTAAGTTCCCTTCTCATAGTTGCAGCTACTGATGTTGATACTGACACCTAGCCAGCAGACGATAAATAGGAACCAGACTTTACACAGTGCCATGTTAGCCAGTTTTCCCACGCGACGCTATGATATTCTACTAACCCCTGATAGAAAGTCTAGTGATATAGAACGGTCCATATTCTAACTCTAGCGGATGGGAACTGCGGCATTCTGGGGTTGTGCGACTCACATCCAAAAACATTGCTAAACTATCCAGGCCCACACAGGTTACCATTATGCGGCACGAAGTCTCCTATATAGAATCTGTAGTAGTGTGTTGCGATGTACATACTTAGATATGGCTATATGACAGATTGGGTTAAAAGATACATTCGTAACATTTCAATTGATTAAAAACGTTTTGCTTCCAGTTTGAGGCTTTTGGGGAAGGTCTTTTCCTGGAAGAGCTGATCAAGTGCCTCCTTTGTAATCGTCTTATTTTCTGGTAGTCTGTAAATGTACCAGACAACACGTTGGCTGTAGATGCAATAGTGGGAAAGGCTACTTTGCCCTTGGGACTTTCCTCTGTATTACTCAACCTGTATAATGCTACAACAGCATGGGACGTAGTACTAAAAGGCTCCTTAACCACGTACCATCTTCAGGCGGAGGTCTGGGCACATTTGTCTGTGAGGTCCAGGATTATATATAGTATCCCTAATGAACCAGTTGGTCATCGCAGAAGCAAGCCGTGTCCACAACCAGTGGCATAGATGTTCTCCTGCTTAATTTGAACAACCCTTACGCTCCGCTTCTATATATCCAGGGCATAGCAGAAGGCGATTGGGGGAAGAAAGCACAGAGAGTCACATTTACTTGGTAGGACAAAGTGTATGGTGATTTGCGGGTCCAGATGAGTAATCAATATTTGACCCGATCTCGGGCTCTCACCTCTGGCTTCATTTTTACCTTGTATCCAAGATTTCAACTCGGAGGTCGCAGCGAAAGGTCTTACTACGCTAAACAGATATGCCTAAGCAGATCTCTTCAACAAGAAATGTAAAGCAACCCAAAATCCGTCGTAGTCACTCGGGCTGTCGACCATGCCGTAGAAGAGGCAAGCGGGTGAGTGAACATCCTACAATCCACCATTGCGACGAAGCATCTTCTGAACCGAACTCTTTCAGTGCGATGAGGCAAAGCCCAGCTGCCAGGCCTGCGGGCGGTTGTCACTGGATTGTAGCTATGGTATCGACTACACTTTCCGTAGCCTGGACGGAGCATTGTTTCAGGCGCAGCTAGCAGATCAAAAAGCCTCCACTCGACCAAGTACAATTTTGAAACGAAGTACAGCGAAGGGTGTGCTAGACCCAAAACTTAAGATTGGAATGCTCAACTACCTGAACAGACTGGCGACTTCTAGTCTGCCGCCAACTGTCAGCACGCACCATGAGATAGAGCTTCGATACGTGAACCATTTCCAGACTCATGTGCGCCATCTCCTTCCAGCGCTTTCGCTGCAACTTGTCGACAAATTCTTACAGTCGCCTGGGTTACGATTTGCCGTGCTTTGTATATCGGCATCCAATCTCTCAATGCTCAATGCACGGGTTCAGCACCGCACCCTACCAAATGATAGCCGAAAATCTGTTTTCAGCCCACTCGTGAATGGCTTGCATCACAGCCACGCCCAGCAATATCACGATTTGGCGCTGTGGGATTGCCGTACTGCAGAGCATGAGGGGATCAAAAATGAAGCACCGGCACTACTCGCTGCACACGTTCTTCTGGCCTATTACCATCATGCATCCACGGATTATCTACGATTTCGATTCGCTGTGAGGGATGCTGTGCGGTTCGTTTTGCAGAACAGGGCGACTATCGCTGATGCTCCAGATGGTGCTGACGCATTGCAAATGTGGTACCGCCTCTGCGCATCTCACCGACCCGCAAAGCCACCTGCCTTACTCCTTGAAGGCGAGGGAGCAAGTTCTTTTGGGCCGAATCTCCTTCCGGATGTTACTGAACATATCTATCTCACTTGTATCGTGGGGATGAATGTAGATGACCTTATCTATGACATTCTGATCAAGACACTGGAAATCCGGACCAAGTTGATGGTGTTCCGTTGTGTAGCAGCCATCCGTCAGGTCTCTGAGACCTCCAGTGATATTGGCCCTCTTGCCCATGAAGTGATGAATAAAATGCTAGGGCGTGAATGTGGGCCAGATGAATATGCGGAGGCACGGGATAGCTTTGTGCGCGGCTCAAGTTTGCTAGGCTTGCTGGATGTGCAAAAAGAACGTTTGAGGGTGTGGCGATCTCGACTTAATGCGGACCAGCTGCGAACTCAATGCGGTTCTACCTCCAGTGCAGAAAGGCAAACGAGCCCTGAAGCTCCAGACTTACTCATTAGTCAAGAATTTCCGACCCATCGAGATGCCATGAACGCCTTGTACTGTTTGCTTTGCGAAATCACATTCGAAGAAGGCAGGCAAACTTTCGCATCGGACCACATGTCTACCGTCGTTGGAGTCGATCCTTCAAATGTGATTGCCAATATGGCCTATAGTGCGTGCCATGTTGCTAATAGTCTTAATCTGGCCGTATCGAATACGTCGGACGTCTACACGATGAGTCTAGCAGAGGTCCTGCTTCAGCTTGTGTTTCTCTGGCGATCGGATGAGCTGTTTCACTACATACTGGATGTTTTATGGCCACGGCTTGAGACGCACGGAAAGGGCTACGAGCACTCCCACTACCCTACGCATCTTGTCAAGCGTATTATAGCTCAAACTGCAGCATACTGGGCGCAGGGTCGAGTGGTCAATTTCGCCCAGCCAGCAGTCGCCGAGAACATATCGAAGTTAAACCTGTTGGATATTGACCATCCGTTAGAGCTGGTGGTCTGCGGGTATAATATGGATGGCATGTATTTCATCGAGAAAAGCCCACTGCCTTGATGTGTTTTTCTGAGTGCGCATATCCTGTCATGATAACTACACCTGCAGTATACATGCCGCGATGTCCCTTACAAATTCCTTGAGGCCATATATCTGCTGTGCGCCTCCTAGGCGACATCGGTGTCAACCTGTGGCCTAACGGAAAATCGCGCAACTCCATCAGCGGCCAGGCACTTACCTCATTTGGGATCCACTTTAAGAATCATTCTGATCTCCCAAGATGTGGAGAGGTTTTCTCAGAGATGTGCATGGCACTAGCCCTGTTTCGGACATATTTTACGCCCGTATTCTGCATTACGCCTGTGTCGTTTGCGCTAATCGTATCTGGTAAGCGATGTACCTTTTCTGGACATGTCTAACCCGCTTTGGAGAATATTTACGCCGGTACTGAGATTACCGTTTTGCTCCCATGGCCTGAGGCTATGGAGATGTCGAGAAGACAGGCGCGCATTATTTAAACACTCTCGTGTGCCATTTCAAGCTCGAGCATTGGAAGCTTTCCTTAGAAACGCAATTGACAGAAAAAATGACACGCGCAGTCTGGACAAACCTTCTTTCGGACGACTCTATTCGGAGGTCGTCGCAAACCCTATCGGTCATTGCGGGCGATGCGTATCTGTACGGCGGGGAGCTGCGGCCCCGTGAGCCGGTGGACTCAGCTGTCTATCGCATTCCCCTAGACAACAGTGAGAATACATAATTTAACACCAAACGGTAACTCCATGCTGATTTCTCATAGAACAGCCTTCGCATACTAGAACATCCACGATCACCAGCACGCCCGAGAGCCCACAGCCTAGAGTCGGGTCTGCATCGACCACAATCGATGGCAATGTCTATATCTTCTCGGGCCGTGGTGGCACTGCCATGGCTCCGATCGAAGAAGTCGGTTCATTCTGGGTATTGGATCCAAATACCAGTGCCTGGGTACAGTTGAAGCCTGCAGACCCTCAATCTCCTTACCCAGCGGGACGCAGTTACCATACCCTGACGAACAACGGCAAAGACACTATTTTCCTCCACGCCGGCTGCCCCGAGAAGGGCCGGCTTTCCGATTTGTGGGCGTTCAACATTTTCACTCGTCAATGGCGAGAGCTAGCCCCAGCCCCCAAGCCAGAAAGAGGCGGTACATCCATTGCTTATGCGGAGGGGAAGGTCTTCCGGATGAACGGCTTTGATGGAAAGACAGAACAAGGCGGTGCATTGGACGTGTATGACCCCGCGAACAACATTTGGAGCACCATCACGTATCCGGCGGATGGAGTTTCTGGTCCGGGTGCACGCAGTGTGAGCTGCTTGCTGTCGCTTAAAGTTGCTGGGAAGCCGAGCCTTGTTACTATGTTCGGTGAGCACGACCCTAGCAGCCTGGGACACCAGGGTGCAGGTAAAATGCTTTCCGACGTGTGGATCTATGATATTCAGTCTGGAAAGTGGATGGAGGTCCAGACGGATGCCGATAACGCCCCCGAAGCTCGCGGATGGTTTGACACCGATGTCATTACAAATGGTTCGAAGGGTAGTATCGTTGTCCACGGTGGGCTGGCTGAGTCCAACGAGCGGCTCGGGGATGTGTGGAAACTGGATTTTTGATACGCCCGCCAGTCTTCTGTCAGCTGGAAATTCGTCAGCATAGCATCGTGCTTCCAGATTTCGGGGCACATTTTCATTTGACCACATCGGAGTCTTGGTAAAGGCACGGGACATGTCCTGATATTCTAGATAGGATTGTACCTGTTAGTAGTATTCATCGGTCCAGACTAAAATCCTAAAGGTACATGTGGACCTAATCACCTAAGCTGTACGAGGGTAGTTCTAGACGTCTTTCGTTTAAAAGCTAGTAATGGACTGTGCATGAGGGCTCGCGTAGTGAAAACCGTCATGGTACATGCTTTCTGATAAAGAGAATACCCTGAGATAATGCGTTACAGCCACTACCTCGATACACCCCACTTACACCCAGGTGGAGCACGAAAAATGGCTGTTGTTCCGTGTCTTGCCACCGGAGGGAGACTGCTCGTACGCATGTACCAGCGAACCAAAGCCCCTATTACCGTATGGTCATGGCGATCATACGCTTAACTTTCATTTGTCTCTTTGTCTTTTGCTTACTTTCAACTTGTTTATGTTTCTAATATCACGCCAGACTCCGTAGGCTCGGATATCCATCGTTCCGTCCATCATTAAGCACTTAACTTCTCCTATTCATTCCGTTCTACGGAAAGGGACCTAAAGACACAAGGGCGGTTTATGTCGTCAAACTACCAAAAAGCTCTCTCTATATCCCCATAATGGCACCATGCACGACCGAATCATTGGCTCCTTCAGAGCACTCACCTCTTCTTTCTGGTGATCCTGAACCAACTGGCCATCCACAGTCAACATTTCCCCACGATCGGTCCGAGCCTCACATAGCACATGAAGTCCCCAATACGTTTGCACGTCGATTATACATCTCGCACTTCCTATCAACATGGAACTCTCGTGTCTTCGAGTTTGGAGCCGTCCTCTACCTGGCTTCAATTTATCCGGGAACCCTGTTACCTATGTCAGTTTATGCCCTCTCCCGAGGTATCGCTGCGATTTTGTTTGCACCAGCGGTGGGCAATTACATCGATACTGGCAACCGACTGCAAGTAGTTCGAGTCTCGATCGGTGTGTGATATCCATCGGATGCTACTGAGTTTGACTCATATACTTATCTAAACCAGTGCTACAAAGAGTTGTGGTGGCAGCATCTTGCGTGATCTTCTACCTGCTTGCAATGGGCTTGCCGATGCTCAGCGCGATGGATAATATCTTGCTGGTGGCATTGGCGCTCCTTGCCTGCATTGAGAAGCTATGCTCTATTATGAATCTAATATCCGTTGAAAGAGATTGGGTGCGTATATGAAGATATACCTTGTGCATAGGCCTAATTTTCATATGATCTGTTAGGTTGTTGTCGTCGCAGGAAATGACTACGAAGGCCTCAAGAGTGAGTATGGGATTTGAACAACGTTAAACATTTAGTACTAATGGAGATTGACACAGCCATGAATGCTCAGATGCGCCGGATCGACCTCATCTGTAAGCTTATCGGGCCGCTCGTCATAGCCTTGGTCGCGGGTATCTCGACTAAGATTGCCATCACGTTCAATCTGGGAATGAACATTTGTTCTGTAGTCTTTGAATACTTTTCAATCGCCAGAGTAAGTGCCAACGTTCATATTTGAAATCACGCGCAGATACTAGTTCTAACACGCACCCTAAGGTATACTATGAAGTACGCGACCTCCAACGGCCAAAGGCGAAAACATATCTCGACTCGCCAAACACAGACTCCAAGCAGGAAAACAGCATGACGCGCCTCTGGCACTACTGGCATTGTCTGACACATAAGGCACTGGGAGACTTCGAATCCTACTTCCGTCACCCGGTCTTCCTCCCCTCATTTGCCGGCGCGTTGCTATACCTGACTGTCCTCTCATTTGCCGGCCAAATGGTCACATGGCTCTTATCGACAGGCTACGACTCCACGCAGGTTGGAATCGCGAGAACCCTAGCCGTAGTATTGGAAGTCCTCGCAACATGGATCGCTCCTTGGCTCATGGGGAGAATTGGTCCGACTCGTGCGGGTCTCTGGCTCGCGAATTGGCAGATTACATCCCTGGTAGCCGGAATGACCGTCTTCTGGATGTTCTCCGACCAACCTCTAATTTCTGCATCCGGACTGGTAGGAGGGACGATCCTCAGCCGAGTCGGGCTGAGGGGGTTTGATCTGTGCGTTCAGATTCTCGTTCAGGAGGTGAGTGGTTTGAGTACCTTTGGCGAACACATCTACGCTGTTTCATCCACCCCAAGCTCTGCAAGGGGAAAGATATAAGACTAACGTACCCCAAATACAGTGCGTCGAAGCCGAAAATCGAGGCAGCTTCTCCTCGGTAGAGGCTGCGTGGCAGAACGCGTTTGAGATCGGTTCGTACATCTCGACTATCATCTTTTCGCGACCGGATCAGTTCGCATGGCCAGCCCTTATCAGTGTGGTTGCTGTGGGCCTTGCTGGCATACTATATGCGGTCTTTGTTCGCATGCAGCGAGGCCATTTGATACATGTGCCAACGTGGATTGCAGCGCCGGGAATGCTGCAACAGGCGAGGGAGAGGTGCATTGAGCGGATTTATTCGTCATCGGAGGTCTAGTGTGGGTATATTGGGGATACATTCCAGTTGTGGGTGTCACGAACGCTATTCTTATTTATTGGTTATCTAGTGAGATACAGATGGAGGTAGAGCATCCTAGGGTCAAGCACGAGAGGAGGACGTTGTGAAAATTGCGAACCATTGATTACTGTACGGAGTGAAGTGAACAATAGATACAAGAAGGGGGAAGTAGATAAGGATAGACAGGCCGTGAATCAGAAAGGAAAACACAAGGAGTAGTAAAGAGGGCCCATGATAACTCAGGAGCCCTTTCAAGAGAACCCTCAAGCCCAATTGTAAACGAATGTGCCTTTTCTGCACCACAGCTCTCATCACATCAATCGAGATAGGCCCCCCACAGATGTGAAGTTGCCATTGAGAGCTGTCACACCTATTCAACACCCCAATACTCCATAGGACTGTCCAACGAGAACAGAGAAGCCAACCACACTGCGTGCAGTACATACCCTTTTCCGCACTATGTGCTTCCCCATCGATGACTTCCTCGCCGATTAGATCCGCCAGCCCTCGTTGTATGCCTCATTGCTAGTCGATTATTCTCACCCGCTTACTCTTTCACAGGTATCATGAGAAGATCATCAACGTTCTCTCCGGCGTCCTTTGCCTCTTTCATATTCTTCGGTGGCAACTTATCCTCCTTTTTATGATCGCATATATGCCTAGGTCCGCCAGCGTCCAAAATGGCAGCCTCGACACAGCCGTTCTTGAAGCCCGACATCGTGAACGTGACCTTCTCAGTGTCTCGTTCTCTGCCTTCGAATTGTGACTTTTCATGCTTGTAGAAGAGGTAATCATTGATCTTGAAGTTGACGAAGAATCCGTTCTTGTGGCATTTCTTCCTCAGGGCATCGGAGAACGACTGCCCATCAGTCCATCCATTGATACCAGCGATCCTGAATATAACTGTGTTATATCCATTGTCGTCCAATATGTCACAGGTGGCGGATGGCTTCGCCGCAGCGGAAGTCCAGGAGGCTCGGCAGCCTCGGCAGAAGACTTCGATGCGGCAGCAGATGCATGGACAACACCCATGTAGGATACAAATTCTGCCATCCTGGACGTAGACGCAGATGCCTCGGCCGAATAGGAAGAGGCGATGGATTCCACGGTAGAGATTACCTTCGTTGCTCCAGCGCACTCGGGTGTTGCATCGTGGTCGTCGTCGAAGTACTTTCCGGAGGCGCAGGACACGACTTCTCCATTGGACTGGGTCGTGGTAACGGGTGGCGGCACACTAGAAGACGCTGCGGCGGGTGTGGGCGTAGGAGTACCCATGGGTGTGAGCGAGGGTCCAGGCGTAATCATTACTGGGAATAGCGGCCTACTGCTGGATCCGGCATATATGGGAATTGGTCCAGCGTTGATCAGCGAGCTACTAGAGGGGTAGTTCACTTGCCCAGGCACGACCATGGGCCCTCCAGCCACCACATTGGGTTGAATCATCTGCCCCGCCGCTGGGGGGCCCTGAGCACCACCGAGGAAAGAATTCATCGTTGCACCCGCAGGAGGCATAGATTGGCCCATGTTGTTTGTTGGCTGGATATTGGCGTTGGCGTTATTCATGTTGTTGTGCATGCCCATATATGCGCCATTCTGGGGCGGAGCCGCCGGGGGATAGTTCGGTACTATAGAGCCTGCTGGGGGAGCCATATTGTTGCCATACCCATTGTGAACGCCGTATTGGACGGAGCCGGTCAGTTCTTGGTTCGGTTGCGTTAGGCCTCCAGCCGCAGCCATATTGTCATTAGTACCTCTCTGTACCCCATCTTGCACAGAATATGCCTGAGCAGAGTTAACTGACATAGGAGCTGCAGGTTGGTACATGTTGTTCTCAGTGCCACTTGTTAATCCACTTTGAATAGGCTCTGGCGGAGGTGAGCTCGATGCAGCCACGGGGTAGATCATATCGTTCGCATTACCGCTGTCCATTCCATTGACTGGAGCATTCTGTATAGAGTCTGATCCTGGCTGCGGACCCACATTGTTCACCGCATCATTGGCGTGTCCATCTAGAGATTGCGACGGCAAATTATTTGACTGGGGCGATCCTCCTGATTGATCAAGGCCATTTTCAATGCCAGATTGTACCCCTTTGACGAGGCTTCTGCCGGGGGAACCCAAGAGAGGGTTATTGGCCGCGCCAGCGCCAACTTCGGGCGCTGGAACCTGCGCAGCTTCGACTGGGGCATTACCCGCTGCACCACCAACAGCGTCAGCACCACCAGCAACCGCATTGGCAGCGGCTGGGGCACCACCACCTACTATTCCACCAACAGCTGCAGCACCTCCAGCAAACCCACCGGCAACTGCTCCAGCGCCAGCGCCGACTATTCCACCAATAGCTCCAGCACCTCCAGCGGCGGCACCAGCACCGGCTGCTCCACCAACGGCTTCAGCACCTCCGGCAGCCATACCAGCAGCGGCTGGAGCACCAGCGCCAACAGCACCAACGCCCCCGCCAGCAACCGGAGCAGCTGCAGCTGGAGCACCGGCGACTGCGGGGGCCGCTACTGGAGGAGCTGCGGCGGGGGCCTGAGGAACTGCTCCGGGCTGAGGGCTTGTAGGTGCAGGGGGCGTATTGCAGCGGAATAGACAGGGAATATCAATTGCGTCAAGCAAGCCAGGCAGGTTCAAATATGTACCCTCACTCTCAATTCCCAGCAGCCCCAGTCCGTCAATCACCGGAAGGATGGTTTGAATCCCATTTAGCGCGGTTCTTAAAAGACCGTTCTTGTGGGCCATGGACTCAATTCTCATGGTGGAGAATCGAGGTGGAGCCTCCGAGAACGTCGGTAAGCGTGGTGCCCTTGTTATAGGAGGGATCATGTCGTCGTCTGTCGTGGTGTCGGGAGACTCGTCTGTCCCCTCTGATGAAGGAGTTGCGTCGGGAGGTGAGGTGCTTTGCACAGGCTGTGGAGCCGGATCTGTCGTGAATAGTGCATTAGACGATCGTTCAGGTACTGGAGCAACCTGCACGGAAGTCGGTGTATTTGACGAATCATGGCCATTACCCGCAGGGATGACAGGAGCGGTAGATTGGTATGAAGTATCGACAACGTTGCTTGAGGAAGCAACTGCATAAGCGCCCCCACTGACACTACCTGGCATGGACGAGTAACTGGGTAGGTATGCGGCACCACTGACCCCAGCTGATGGGCCATTAAGAGCACCTGGAGCCTGGACTGGGCCTCTCTGGTCCGTGTTTGCAGCGATGAAATTGCCTGGGTCAATTGGAATGCCGTTCGGTGCAACTGTTGGCTTAAGAGCCCTGTTCGTGGTCCACGTTACTACTATTGTTGAAGTTATGACCTCCTGAGTGCCCACAGAACTGATGCCACTCTCGTAGGCTGGACCTGGCGGATTCGCCGGACCATTTGGAGAAGGGCCATTCCCAACTGCGTTTTGGGGATTGACCGCATTTTGAGCTGGGGGAACGATATTGCCACCGATGTTGGCATTTGTAGAACCATAGGCGCCGTTATTGGTAGCATCGGAGACTCCAACAACACCGTTATTAGTAACATCGGAGTACTCATTGGTCGCCGGCAGACTAAGAACCTTCTGTACTAACAAGAGTACCAGAGGGATTGATTTCTGGTACATGGCTCAAGGGTGCTGTACGACTCACACTGTAATTGAAAGATTGTATGGGGCAGGTGAAGAACAAGATTATAAATGTGGCGAATGTTAGGGCCAACTGGACGTTGTCCTTAGAAGGAGAGACTGAGAACAAGACAATTGAACGAGTGGCAGGTTACCCTAAGTGGAAACGTATTCCAGCCATAGGTGACCCAATATACGACAAATGAATAACGTTGGGATGTGGGTTCTGCCCGTAATTTATCAACGGGGTGAGCCGCTGCCCATAGGACAAGAGGGTAGGTATCAGTGTTTCGGCATCCTAAAGTCCACGAGATGAGTGGATTGCTCGTATCTGCAGAGGGCCATTGTGATATCCAGATTCTGATATGGGTTCTTTGTTTCTCGGGCACGGATTCAGTGCCTTCTGCGTTTGAAGCTTGGCAGGGGCATCCAAAAATGATGCCATTTGGTTTAAACCGATTAAGCATTAACAGAATATCATGCCGTTTATCAGCACAGGCATCGCTCCCAATCATGGCCAGCAAAGAGTTTCATCCACTGAGGTCGGGTATGATCAGATGTTAAACAAAGGAACACAGGCCGCTTGAGAGTGTATGATGAGTTTATAGCGCTGGCCAGGGCTTGCACGCCCGGAACCCTAATGGTAGGATGAAAAACGTGATTCGTGGAGACTCTTTGCCCAATGTCCACCAAACGTTGCCCGGTGCGTTTAACAAGATAGGATAGAAGCCTGCCTAGGACGCCCAAGCAATACACGGAGTAGTCTTCATTCATATGGGCGATTACTACCACGGAGAAATACTACCAGCGTGTCCATACCTCTATTCCGGGGTCTCGGTTCATACAGTGTTCTTACATTACTTTGCCTATCCCAGTCTTATCGGTGCCGTATACTGCATTATTCATATAACTCAATGTAACGGTCGGACACGACTGTCGAGTTACATAAGGATATATATCCTGATCTACGGTGTACGGACGAATCATAAACTACACACCTCTGGTATTAACAAGCGTTCGCGTCATTAAGACTTGCGTAAACCTTTGCACCTGCTTGAATCTTGGAACCTGCCTTTTGACTTTCATTTCGCTCCTATTAGGGGCAAGGGGTTGATAATTCTCAAAATCTTCCAAGTGGATCGAAGTGAACTTCTCTTCAGCAACAGCTTTGCCGTACTCCCGCAGGGGAGCTGTTGACACTATAACATATGTTACTATCTCTTCCATCGGTGTATATGATTCTGGATTTCACGAATGTTAAGCCTACGTGAAGAAGTCGCAGGATGCCTTGCACGCCACCAAATACCAATGTCCGGCCCCACTAAACTACTAGGCTTGGTCAGTATCGCTCATGCTACTCCGTACTCTGTGTTGGAATACAGATGCCTATGATTAACTACCAGCGTTGAATGTACTAATGTGCAAAATCATCACTCTTATGATGCATACTATGCCCTACCGGCGTTACATTGGTTTGGGTACGAAGACATACTACTGGAGTACACATTCCGTTGTAGGATGGCGACTGGTCCACCGATTTTCCTTGTAGCTATTCGTTGAGTGCACCCTACCATTGGCAGTTCTGGGAAGTAATAGGAGATAGAAGACAAAACGGAGACGAAATGCAGGCCTTCTACTGTGAAATGATAATGTGTCTCTATGGCAGGCAGCCCGGTCAGATACTAGGCCACTAACAAAGAAAATCTCAACGCAGACTAAGCTTGGGTATCATGGTATTCCCCTATCTCAACAATGAACAGGGCATTTTTGCGGATCCCTAAGCCTGTCAGCTTGTAAATTGATGAATTCCTCTTCGGCCCTGTCTTTTGTCTCGTACTGTCTACCTGCCTTGGTGAATTTACATGGGTATTTCAGTATCTCGGTCCATGGTGATCTCAACGTATACTTGCACAAGTGCTAGGTCCAGCTTTCATAGTCTAATGATTCTTCTACCTTCTTGTATCCCGATGAACATGTATGCGGCTTCAGCCGCAGGATATAGCCTCCACGTATCATCAAAACCCTTGATCCACGGTCTGATAGCGTGTCGTAAACATGGATTGCCTTGCCCTTACCGCACTCTAGGAACGGGAGCTATTTTTAGACCCGTCCCCCGCTGAGGAGGCCTATTAGATCGACTGGGTACCTGAGCCTAAGGACATCATCTTTAGAGCCAATTTCCTATAAGGCCATCCTTGGCACACTGCATCAATCATTTCAAGATTCAACAAAGTAGGCAAGCAAATATATTTTGCGGTCAGTATAATTACTTCGATATTGTACTCTGCAAGACAGAAAACATGATATTATAAGTTCGTCAACCTCAAGCAACCTGCAGACCCCCTGCAATCGCTTCCTCAATCTGTGCTGTAACATGTTTTTAATATATACTTGCGTCTAACGACTTGCTCTCACCGTTTCAGGAGTCTTGTCTTCCGATTAATTAACCTGAAAAGGGAACGATTCCGATGTACCAATGGCGAGCGATAGAGAACCACGTGGCTCTCTGACTTTCTAAAGTAATAACGCGAGGACTACTTTCCTCTATCTTTGCATTGTCTAGTCCAGTTTGGACAGTGTTGACGTCGTATCCACGACAGACGACTTCCCTAGGCTTGAGCCGTCGCTCGCGACCGCTTCTGCATATGCCCGGGGGTGGTAATTGGGGCTAGTATAGGTAGTTTGAAAGCCCTGCCTGCCCACCTTGGATACCAGCGTAAACTCACCAGACGCTGAAGTCGTGCCGTAGAAGTTCCAAAAGGCAACATTGGTAGCACCATTCCAACTGACCCAGAACGTAGTCGCAGCGCCCGGGGAAGCCGCATAGCTACGAAGGGCAGGCTCGTCACTTGGCTCTCCGGTCCAATTGAATTTGAAAGCACGGTAGTTCATCGTCCGCGGATCATTTATTGTTGCAAAGAACACGGCGGTTCCATCGTCGGTATGCTCAGATATTGAAGGATGGCTCCCCCATCCGACCAAAGCGTGTTGATTCGGGAGTATTTGGAGGTTTCCCTGGCTTGTTGATAGGAGTCCGTCACCGGGGGCCTCGTATCTCTTCATTAGGCTGGAGGTATTTTGTTCATTGTCAATTGACACGATGATACCCGAGGACCTCGATGACGTGTTCCTATAGCCATTGCTGCCGTTATCAAAGAGTGAGATGACAGTGGTGGTATCGTTCTCCTGCAGGAAGCGCGCGTCATGTTGAGCGGAGAAGTTGTAGCCCTGCATTTGTATTGAACCATTCGTACCGCCCAGCCGCCACAGAACGGATCCATCCTTGCCGGATATCTTGTAAATGCAGCTGGTATGTCTAGCAGATACTAGATAGTCACCATCATCGTTCTTGTCCACAGAATTGATGTGAAAGTAGTCCCAAGCCGTCGCATTGCTAAGACCATCACCCACGACTGTGTTAAGTCGCAGAGGGGTATACGTTTCAGAGATGTTAACATGATCGAGAGACCTCCATTCAAAGAGGACCTCGCCTGACGTGATATTGATCTCTTGAAACACACCGTCCATGACCCAGCCATTGTCTGCGGGCACATCAAACGCCTCTAGGTTATAGCGGCGCGGCTGATAAATCGCGATGAGGACGGAGGTCTCATCAATAATGTTCAGCTCATGCATATCGCTCAAGGTCAAACCATCCCCACTCTGTACAGTCGCTGCTTGTTTATAGTCTGGATTCAGGATGACGTTACGACCCCTAGCGTATCCTTCTATTTGATTTCCTTGGAAGTAGCATAGATGATCAGATCCCTCATAGGGACACACCTGGAGATCATGAAAAAGCTCGGTCGTTGACCCATCGGCTCCGCTCCATACCAAATTCTAGGCTCTTAGTTCAGTCACATTTTCATAAATGTAGCATGAAAGAACTTACACCATCAGTGTCATAGATATATGGCCCTGGTAATTCGGTTTCATATGGTGCCACAAATAGATAGCCCGGGGTAAGAAGAGAGTCATCCTTAAGACTCACTTCTAATATCGGAGCACGAATATCGGGTCTCTGGTTATGAATCAGCGTTGCCGTAACTACACAATAGCTGAGCAAAGAGACGAACTGATTGAAAAGAGATCCAAGTTGCAGCATCGACTACACTCGTGATTGTCAATATGCACATCATTGTCCGAAGCATGTTCTCATAGGAGAACCGGCTCCCCCTGTTTCCAATAACCATGTTTACTGTTGTAAGCGCAGTTTATGCTTCTGCAAATATTAAATGCTCATAATTCTTTCAAGTGAAACGGTCTGTATGAAAGCTCTAGGGTAGGTATTATATCAATGAAATGGAGGACTAGGAAACCCGAGAAAAGATTATCTGCGTGTAGTATCAATTGACCCTACCCGGGATAAGATATATTGGCAGTAATTCTAGAAGCTTACGTATGCGCATTGGGTATCATCGTTAATTTCCTATTGTGGTTACGTCATGACTCCAAGCTTTTACCTTTTGACACCTCGTACCTAGATCGGTAGGGTTCAATGCAAGACCATACCAAATAGGTAGTCCTTCACAAACACGAATGTCACTAGACTTGGTCTAAGGTCACAATTAGAGTCGTGATGGTAGGGTCTAGGCCAATCTCGCCGGGCCAGCGCACGACCCGATCGAAGGGGCTACCATAGTTGAGTGATAGGGATGAGCCGCGTTCTGTTCCAGCATCTAGCAGTAAGAACGCATTCAGATTTCATGACTTACGATCTGGGACAACTGTCCGTGCGCCTGAAGGTTCTTGGGACAAGACCACTCCAGGTAATCAGCGGGTCATGTGTGAGAAGCATGAACCTTCCATAGCAAGACGGCCAATCAACCCTGGAGCACCTATGTCATCTAGCAATCCTGGAGATCATCCGAATCTGCAATTGTCGAATAGCAAACGAGAATTGGCACAGCCCCACGTGAGATATGCTGTTACCTTGGGCCCTCAACCGTGGGTCAGTCCCATCAGAAGGAAACCTTATCACGAACTCGCAGTCGGGACGTCACAAGTGGAACATTGGCAGATCATTGGGCGGAATATATTCTATCCAATCGTATGACCATGTGTGTGTGGATTCCGGGGGTCAAATGTGTCAATCTCAATTGATGTTGCGAACTCTTCCAGATTTGGACCTTCTCGTGCGCAGCCACTGGACTATCAATGGATATGGCTTCCGGATGGCAGAACAAGATTTTTCGGTTCCGTTGCGAACGGCCGGCACTGACATCATCAAAGTCTAGGAGCTGAATTTTATTCTACTGGGTAGACTGGGTATTGATACATGTATGTACATGCATTGCGGCAGGAATGAGGTATGAGCCATATGTAGTACGTTTCTCGCGGCGCGATAAGCTGATTTTACTGACTTTAAGACGTTTGACACGGTGGCGGAGGACACAATTATAGCCATTTTTTGACGCTATATAAAGTCCCTGCGCTTTTGTCAGTCCCGCATCTGATTGTACTTTCCATATACCATCCTAAAAATCCATTTCACTTGGACGGACCGTTCCTCACGATGGCAAGGCAGAACGGATACGAGCCTTATCCTGTGAGGCGTACATTACTGGTCACATATCCTCGTACTGCGTCCAACCTACTCGTAAGAATGTTGTCATTGGAAGCGCAGGAGAATGCTATTTCCAACGAGAAGGGAGGGTACTTCTTCTGGGACTCCTTTATCAAGGGCAGGATAACAAATTCTACGTACACGCCAATTGAAAAGTGGACAACGCAGCAAACCGAAGAAATGCAGCAGGTCTTCCAAGACGATTTCAACCGCTGGGAGAGCACCTCACATATGGCCGAATCTGAGGGCAAGTTATTCTTTGCAAAGGAACATATCCAGTGGTTCGCAGATCCGGCTGCCATTAGCGATTATCTTTCCCATAGCGATAGCCACACTCCATCTCCGGTCAACATCAAGATCCCGACTTCGTACGGCATGCCCCAAGGGTTTTCGTCCAATAACCTCACAATATTCCCCGACCACTACTTGGAGACCTGGAGGCTGACCTTTCTGATTCGTCACCCCGCCTTGGTATTTCCGTCGTTCTATCGCGCGATGAGAGAGCTGGAAAAGGAGGAATTCGCCCAGCCTCATGAAATGCAGCCGTTGATGGAATTGAATGCCACTTTAAGATGGACTAGACTACTTTACGATTGGTGCTGCCAGCATCAAGGGGATTCGAGCATAGGCTGTGAGAGGGATACTCGGTATCCCTTGGTACTAGACGCTCAGGACATTATACATCATCCTGATATTCTCGCTAGGTACTGCAAGCTTATAGGACTCAACCCGGTCCATCTAAAATCGGAATGGAACGCCCCGAATCAGAAGATGGAGAATGGGACCACGGACAGTATGAGCCACAGAAACCCTGAAAGAGTGATGAAGTCCACACTAGAAAATTCATCACATGTCTTGAAGGACAAAACGCCGATTATCGTCGACATCGGGGTTGAGAGGAAGGGTTGGGATCGGGAGTTCGGTATAGATTTCGGCGAACAGATGGAGAAATGGGTGAGGGAGGCAATGCCAGATTATAATTATCTTCGAGCGAGAAGGCTACGAGTGGGAGATGTGTGAATAGCATTGTTCAATATACGCGTACAGTATTCAATAATCTATTCATCATAAGTTGGTACGGGTTAGACGTCCCTTGCTGTATGAACAGCCAATCTGCTCTTGGCCCTATATGATAGTACATACTTACATCCCTATTCGCTACTATGATGTGATGGCTCACTTGAATGGTTGACTTCGGAGTTACCCGAAGCGCAGGAGCCATTCTACATTCAGAGTTCTCGTGTGGCAACGTACCACATATACACCACTAGCCTATGAACCCAGGTGCTCATCAGAATAGCCGTGTGAACCCCGTGCGCAGCTCAACAGTTATACCAAGGCAATTCTGAAAGCCGCATGTCTATTTGTGGCCTGGAGATATAGTCTTCGGGAGACTTTGGTTGCCATGCGAAGAGGTCTCCTAAGGTAACAGCGTTTTTGCTCTTCCTGAAGGATCATATAAGTAACATTTCCGAACAGTAACTACTAATAGCAATACACTTCACACATACTAAGAGCATCAATCAATAGACGGCAGACAGAGACTAAGAATGAATGAACAAGTATCCTTTTCGGCTTCCAGCCCTGGGCGTTCTGAAGCAAATCCGCCCTTCAATCAGGTGCCATATAACTAACAGCGTAGCCACTTATAAAAGGGCCTTATGAGCGCCAGATGGTTTGAAACATCACGGAGCAGTCTAGGCCTAGTGGCTGCACTTGCAACGATCCCAGTTCCAGTTATTGCAGCCAGGCTGAAGGTTGTCGCACCATTTTCCCTTGCAGCGACAATTGTCCCAATCCCAGTCCTGCGGTTTGCAACGAGGGTCTGCACGATGACAGGACTTCTTGCACTGGCATGTGTCCCAGTTCCAGGATTTGCAGTTAGAGTCATAATTACCACACCATCGTCCACTGCAACGGCATCGATTCCAATCCCAATCACCAGGCTTACAGCGGCGATCTGCTTCGTTGCAGACTTTCTTGCACTGGCAGTGATTCCAATTCCATGTTTTACAGCTGGAATCGTGATTATCACACCATTTGCCCCTACAGCGGCAACTATTCCAATCCCAGTCCTCGGGCTTGCAGCGGTGGTCAGGGCTATCGCACTTTTTCATGCACTTGCAGTGGTTCCAGTTCCAGTTTTTACAGTTGGAATCGTAAT